>NW_024526044.1:140050-194598 GCF_017590135.1 Pyrgilauda ruficollis | reverse complement strand
CCTTTTTTTTTTTTTTTTTTTTTTTTTTTTTTTTTTTTTTTTTTTTTTGTGTGCCAAGGGGAAATATTAAGAGTTTAAAAATACCCAGCACCATCTGCACAGATGGGAACAGGGCAGAGGCAATAGGAGGGGACCAGGAGATCTTACAACTCTCTGAGATGTTCAGCCCTAGAGAGCTTCTCCACCTGCACACAGCCCCAGGAAGCTGCCAGTGGTGCAGGATTTAGGATAACTGCTCATTACCTGTGGTGCTGCACCAGGAGTGCCCAGCTGGAAGCAAACACTGACTGTGTCTCTTCCACAAACAAAGCTCCTGTTTTTAATGCTGAAGTAGTGCTCTGTGATTTATCAAATCTCCCACACCAGAGGAAAGCAGAGAGGAGCCAGGGGAGGGTCTGAGCTGCTGAACAGCCCCACTGGACATCCACACTGTGATCAGGCTCCTCTCCTGACAGGCTCTCAACCCATTTCCCTGCATCCAACACAGGCTACAAAGGTTTCCTTTTCAGGGTGGTTTATAAACTGTCAAACTTGGACACAGAACAGCCACCCTGCCCTAAAGGGGACAGAGAACAGAAGCTTCACCAGGATCTGTTGCTTTCCTCTGCCATTAGTGGGAAAAGCTCTTTGAAAAACATTTATTTGCTTATGGAAGATTTTTTTAAAATTCAATAGCAGAAAGCTGCAAGCTCAGAGCTCTGCATGTGGAACCTGAGCTATTCTAACCTCCAAACCTCTCACTTCAAATTTTCTGTGCAAATTTTCCCAGGAAATCTGTCAGGGATTTTAAAGGATTTATTCTCTTTATCACTTGAGAAGCTATCTAAGTCCTCAGGCAAAATTTACCATCTAAGAAACACCAGCAAATTCTTCAGCTCTTGTCAGTTTTGATGTGGGAATTGGACAGACCAAAGTTCCTGGAGAGAAATTTCCTTCAGGAGCGTGAGGTCCAATGTTCTCTCAGTCAGTTATCAAACTCTTCAGCCGTGGGAGTTAACTACTGCAAGTGTGAGAAAAACTGAGTGCTCCAGTCTGCTGGCCAGACCAGGAAATACAACTGAGTATTGAAAGTATCTATCTAAATGGAAAAGTTTCCTTGGCAAATCAGGTTGATTTTCAGAATCCAAATATAAAAATGCAGTATTTTGTTAGAGCAGTGTTTCACCTGGTCCAGCATTCCCGCTCTGACAATGGCCGTGGGACACTCTTTAGAGAAAGCAGGAGTGTCTGCCCACCATCCGTGTAAACACACTGCTCCTCCTGCCCTGGCATCCCAAACCATGAGCTCAGGGATGCCAGGGGTGCCTTCCTGCCTATTCCCTCTAATATCTGTTCATGGACTTGCTGTCCTTGAGGTCTCTGCCCAGGAGAGTGTGGAGACAGAAAGGAAAAAGAACTGGAGAATTTTGTGGAGCACAAACAGGTGTTGGAGAGAGACAGCTCCTTCCCCTCAGCCAGGCTCTGTCTGTATCTACTCTGCACAGAGTGGAGGAGTCAGAAGAAAGAAGCGAAAGTCCCGCAGGGGTCAGAGACCTGCCGGGTCCAAGGAGCTGGCAGGGCAGGAATTGGGACCCCTCACAAAGCTCAGCAGGATGGGTGGAGCCTCTGTCCCAGTGAAGCCCTGCCAGCATCCTCGTTTTCCCCAGGGCTCTGCTGGAACTCGCCTGGTGGTCCTGGGAGCTGCTGCCAAACATCTGCCTGCAGCACTCCGAGATGACATCATCTGGAACCCTTTGTTTCCTCACTCAGGAGAGCTCCAGGGGTGGAAGAGCAGGGCTGGAGATCAAGAGGCCTCAGCAGAGCTTTGTGATAAGACAAAACCCTACAGATTTGGACTCTATTGTCTCTCTAGATAGTTTTTTTCTCATTTCTCGCTGTATCTGACCCTATCTCAAATGACAGAAATCTATCCAAAGCATTCTTTTTTCCCTATTATTTTTGGCAACTAAGTACCACACAGTGCTGTTTGAGAGACTAACCTGGGCTGTTCTGGATGAACAGCATCAGTGGCAGTAAAGTTTTTGACCAGTCCATTTGATGGCCACGTGTCCAGGGCCGCAGCCAGGGTGCTCTGGAGCATCCTGCACTCATGGCTTGGCCACTCAGCCCCACACACACAGTGGAAGGATCTTTGGCAAACGCTGATTTTTCAAAGATAACACTTCAGCGGGTCTCAATAATAAAGTCCTGCTGTAATCCCACTCTTCCTACAGCTACTTAATGCTGACTGAATGCCTTACTGCCAAGGGTTGCCTTCCTTCAGCTCTGCCACCTTCACAGGATCAGGGACTTCAGATCACTCAAGGCCAGAGGGAAAAAAACAACCAGAATTTCTGTTACCATTTGGGATCATGAATGCATGAACATCTGCCAGGTTCCCAAAGGAGCTGCTTTGCCTCACTGAGGAATTTCAGCTTGGACCTGGAAATCCTATGGCTGTTAGCACCATGTCACAGCTCGAGTAATTAGATCTGAGTCTCAACAGCCCAAGTGCATCCAGCACAGAGCTGCGCTGACACAGCTCCTGGTTGTGATTTGGGAGCTGCTGTGCTTGCAGCTCCTTGGCTGTGGGGTGCAGATGCACTCAGATCTGTCTCCAAGCCCTCAGCCCTGCAGCAGCTCCCAGCATTTCCTTTGGGAAGGGTGAGAAGCTGGTTAGTGCAGCAGTGTGTGCAGTGATGTGAGGGGCAGCCTTCCACCCCCATTCCTACCTGGAGTAGGGTAGGTGTAGGCACCTCTTCTAGGGCAAGGCATGGGGAAAGATGGCATTTGAAGAATGCTCAGTGGAACTCCCACAGAGCAACTGATGTGGTTCATGAGTTAGAGGAGACCATGGAAAGGAAGATGATTTTAATCCACCCCTCCACTGTCTTGATCCCAGGTGAGAACTTCTTTTATGGGCTACTGTAAAGCCATATCTGCACAAACATCCTCAGTCAGTGCCAGAGCTCATCATATTTTATTGTTAAACAAAGAGTTTAATTGTGAAAAATGAAAATTATTAAACACCATATTTTTTGAAAAAAAGAAACACGACACAGGGCGGAACAGAGGGAATTTTAAAACTTTGTCTGGATATGCATAACTTGGCTGAAATAAATAAAAGCCCAATGCCACCTTTAAGCCATTTTAGGGGACAGTACTAGCAATAAATGGACACCCTTGGAGTGCAACTTACAGTGTGTTGAGGTTCTTCAGTCTTCTGAAGGCTCCAGGTCGTATCTCCTTGATGTGGTTGAAGCGTAAATCTCTAAAAGCAGAGGGTATAAACAAGTCATTAGACCAGGGAAGGGAGTGGAGAAGGAGTGGGGACAATGGCTGGGGTCTGCTCTTGTCTGCAAAGTCAGGCAAAAGCTGGGACAAGCCTATAATGATAAAATTCCTTATTCTAATTCCACAGAAAACCAGACACTAAAAGGACTCAAGGGATCATTCCCATGAGCATCAGAAAAGAGTCTGCAGCAAAACACCCCAAGTTCACATCCAATTACTCTTGCATCTCATCCTGATTTGTAGAGGAACACACATCATCACCATAATAATATAATATTATATTATTAATTGGACCCATAATATAGCTCCCTACTAAAACTATCTTTGCCCTACAATGGTTAAATCTGCTCAAATAACCTCATACAATAAGAATTTCCCATTTTGCTCTGCAATGCTCCAAGACTTACAACAGCTTATCTCTGCCTGCATTTCAGATCTGTGCCAACTGCAATTAGAATTACTGGAGTCCAGGGGATTCTGGCAAATTTCAAGGGCTGCCCATGGAACTACATCAGCTTGGAACCCAAAACCATGGGGTTTGGATTGCTAATGGGATAATGAAATAAGAGCTAAGTGGTTTAACCTGGTTAACCAAGGATAAACACATCTATAGGGAACGTGCATTGGTTTGGCACCTTGCGTGGCCCAGTGTGTTATAACAAATCACAAAAGCTGACAAATGGGGATTGCTGCAAGTTTCTGTCCAAAGCACACACTGAAGTGGATTTTTTTTTTTCCTCCTGCACTACTTGGTCTATCACATTTAGAGAATAAACAGCTATTTTTTCACGTTAAGGTAGCCTTTTAAGGGCATTTTCTTTAAGAGGGAAAAAGCACGAGTTGCCCATTCTGGTGGTGAAGTCCCACTTGGGTGCAGAGTTTAAAACAAGGATTCTATAAATAGCTGCAAATTCACCTTGTTTTGAGACAGGCATCAAGAAGAATTGTGGCATTTATAAAACTCAAATTAGAAAGAGGTGCTGTCATTGCAGGTAACCCCAAACTGACAGTGAGGACCCAAGGGGGCTGAAACAGCTTGGAGCAAGTACTCAGTAAATGTAAATGTAAAATGTACTTTACAATGAGTAAAGCTGATTTTATTTTAAGATCATGGAATCACAGAATCACAGATTGGTTTGGGTTGGATGGGACTTTAAAGTTCATCTCATTCTGCCTCCCCTGCCATGGCAGGGACACCTTCCACTATCCCAGATTGCTCCAAACCCCATCTAGCCTGGCCTTGGACACTTCCAGGGGCAGTCACAGCTTCTCTAGGCACCCTGTGCCAGGGCCTTAACACCCTCTGAGTAAAAACTTTCTGCCTAACATCTAATGTAAACCTGATTTATTCAGTTTAAAACCATTGCCCCAATATGTAACATTTCTTTAGTTTAATAGTTTGCAAAATATAATCATTCTATGCTAAAAAATTAACAATAAATTTTCTTACTTTTTAGGCAGAAAATGCAAGGTAGTTTTACTTAAATTATACTGAAATATCAAATCTCTGCCTTGTTACCCCATTGTTATCACTGGATGCAACAGCACATGGGCCAGTGGAAGCTGTTTCTTCTGTTGTGTTTTTTGCCTTTAACTTTTCCACTTGACCAAAGGATTCAAAAGTCTAATACAGAAAGAAATCTTTCACCTCTCTTAGTGGTAAATATTGCATAGAGAAGAATTGGAGGGCAGAAACAAAAACAGCTTCAGAATATTTAAAACCCCCAATATTTCTAATTGCAATTCACCTTCTCTGTTTGTCCACTGCAAGCTGCAGATCCCAAAGGATCACCTCTGACATGTTCAGGTGTGTTTGGCTTATCTTGCATTGCTTCAAATGTGCATTTCTTGCCCTTCTTCTCAGAGGGAGTTCTGTATCTTTCTTCCCTGGCAATGTGAATTTGAGGGTATCTTTATGGATTTTTCCAGGCAATGGCTGGCACCATAAAGCCAAACACAATTAAACCCTGGCAGCAGTGACAGCACAGCGTGCTGCCTCTTCCCCACAGCCTCGTTAAAAGGAAACCAGGAAAGACCAGACCAGGGAAAAAGGTGAAGAAATGCAAACTTGATTTATGGTCTGCAATGCACAAACACCAACGCTGCTGCCCCGGGGGGTGTAAAGGGCCCTGTAATTAGTGCAGGCAGCTGGCTGCAGGTAACAGGGAACATGACAAATAACATGACAAATACACGGGAGGAGCACACAGGGGTCAGGGCTGGGGCTGGCCATGCTCAGGAAAGGCAGCAGGGAGCAGGCAGTGAAGTGTAAAATCCAACTTCAGGTCACAGGCTGCAGGTAGGGACAAAAGGCTCTGAGCGTTTTAATGAATGAAGGCAACTGCAGTCCTTTAAACTACACAAAACTAGAGTTGTTTTTAAACTACACCACCCCCAAGGAGAAGGTAATAAAGCTTAGCTCATTATTTTAATGAAATATTTTAATTTTTCTTCTGTTTTCTGTTCCAGGTAAGGCCTTTAGGTGATTCTCTGGACCCCAGCTATCTTTCAGTCCTTTGGAAAGTTCTTTTTGGTTTGCTCTCCATCACAAGGGCAACAGCTTTCCCCGCAGACAAAAATGGAACAGAAATACTGCATCCCTTCTCTGAGCACTTCATTTCAAGGAATGATGTGAAATAACTGGAGAGAATCCAAAATAAAGCAATGGGAATGATACGAAGTCTAGAAAACACGTCAATGAAAAGAACTGAAATTGCTTATTTAACCATAAATAAAATAACCATAAATAAAATAACTGTGGCAGAAAATTGCTACAAATAGAAAGGGCAAATAGTCACTGAGTGAAACTGCAGATTCAGGGTTTTTTAAAATATCTCAATTAGCAAGGCTCATAAAACACCCAGTGCATTTCAGGTGAGACAGGCATTAGCCACAAATGGTATGGGAAGGTGGATCCTGCCCTGAAGGATGGACCAGGCAGCATTAAAAGGTACCAGTGTTGATATCCCTTCACAGCAAAGAATGTCCCTGGGCATGCAGAGGAACCTACATATTCCTCTTTACCATATAAAAACCCCAATACTTTGGCTCATCCTTGGCGTTTTCACTGCAGACCTTGCCTTGGCCTGAAGCTTCGCCGGCAGGGAAGGGCTGCGCTGGGAATCCCTGGCTTGCACATGTTTGATTGAGAACATTCCCCACAGAGTTTGTCTCCTCTCACACAGAAACACTTGCTCCCCTCTATTCCCAGGGCACTCACTCTGGAAATTCACGTTCCTGTTCAGGAACAAAAGTGGTTTTTACAGGAGCTCACCATGGAGCCTCTCCCAGGGCAGCTGCTCCCAGCTGCCCCACACCACAGCAGCTGGGCTCCCTCCCTCCTGCCCGCTTCTTTCCACCTGGGAATTTGAAAAATGGGGGGAAAAATAATCCCTCGTGATTTAGCCCTCCCCCATGATTTCAAGAGTAGCAGTCTGGGATTACAAATGACCTTCCCACAAGGAACAGCTGCTGCTAAAGGATTCTGGATCCTCTTCCGCCTTCACACAGAGTGGAGGCCTGGGACAGCAGCATCACCCACACAGATCCCTCTGGACAACACCAGTTCAACTGGCTCAGCTTAAAATCTCACCAAACCCTCATGCTCTGACAGGAAAGTGACCTGGAATGTGTGGATAACCCAGGATGTGCTGTAGAAATCAGTCACCTTTTCTGAATTTGGGAATTATTGACATAGACTACAAAGAATGCTAGAATTTGCACATGGATGGGGAAATGGATCTTTACAGAATTACACAGTCTGAGCCTCTCAGCTGCTATCAGAACAATCATCCCTGCAAGCCTTCTGTTAAATAATTATCAGTGATTAGCACATAAAGCAATCAATGGCTGTTACAAGAAACTTCCACTTCTGTTTAATCTATTTAGGCCTTCACAGACTCATGTATTACTATGTTAACTAAGCAGATAATTAGCTACAAGAGGCATTTTACTGCAGTTCTGTGGAAATTACTGTTTGTGTCATTGAAGAATCCTTTGTGCTCCCAACGCTGTGCACAGCAGTGAAGCTGAGAGCTCTGCCCAGAACTGGTTGGAAAGTGGCAGCCACATAATCACTACCAACAATGACACAGAGAGTAAAGGTGCTTTTACAGAGATAAGATGTTGAAGTTCCTCCCAGTGTTTCCAGAGGAAGGGAGGGCGTGAAAGACATCCTATAAAAATATCCTTAAAAATAAGACAAGTTTCCACCATACAAGAAGAGCCAGGACATTTATCAGAAAGATACTCGTTCCTCACATTTATCTGCACAACATCAGAGTCAGCTCTGCAGGTTCCCCAGTCCTGCCAAACCACTCCAGTCCTGGCAGGAAGGGAAAACTGCCTTGCTGAGATGGAAATGAAGTCTTCCAGACTCACTGTCATCAGCTCCCCAACTCAGGAATGTTGCTGTCCCACACGAGTCCCCAAATGGCTTTAATAAATGACAGCCTTCATCCCAGAACCCCTTACGTGGACAGCTGAGCCCTGCCAGCCCTGCGAGGCAGATGAGGAGACCATGGGGAGGCTCAGGGCTGGGGATTTTCCAAGTCCTGGCTATTTTGGGCATCAAGACATCAAGATTTGACTGTTCAAAGAGTGAAGAGTAAAGAAAGTATGTTGAGCATGGAGATACAAGGAAATGAAACAATGGGATCATGGTTGAAACAGTGGAGAGCGAGCAGCTGCAGGGAGCCTCACTCTGCAGAACAGGCTGTGGTTCCCTGCTTCACTGCCACATCACTTATTTTAAAGATTCAGGAACACTAGATTTTAATTAAGAAAATTACCACAGGCATTCCTGAACCCAGTTTTTTAAGATTCCAGCTCCCACAAACAGGAGCCAGGTTTTCAAAAGGGCTCCCTCTGCATCAGCTGGGGCAGGAACTTGACCATAATCCAGCAGCCAGTGTACCAAGCTGGTCTGATCTCACTTTTTCTGTCCATGTAAGCTGCTGGGAATGCTGTGCCTGAAAGGCAGTCCCAGGGCAGGAGGGTTCTGCTGGTGCCTCATTCCTGGTGGGAGCATTTCAAATACCACCTGGCATGCCTTTAGCTCTTTCCAAGAAGGGTAGGGACAAGGAATACCTCCAAAACATAGTTTTGGTCCTGAACGTGTATTCAAGTAGGAAGATTATACAAAAATATGCTGAATTCATCAATGTTAGATAATTTGAGCTATTATTTATTAGCAGTGGGATGAAGATCCTACCCAAAGCAGCTGAGTCTATTCTTAGGCATTCATGGCAGCATGACTCTCTTGACCTAATGCATCATTCCTTTGCACCATTTATCCAAGATACATCAAAGGAAGAAAACTTTCCCTCCTCCTGAAGTGTGTTCTGACCCTGATTCAGAGAAAGTAAAATAAACACTTTAATACTGAGTCTCCTGTAGCTTAAGTGTCAGTCTTCCACTTTTTTAAGAGCATGATCATTAAAGTTTTTACCCAGAATACACACACATTCTTTCACCAAAAAATACTGACTTCTCCTTAAAGAGAACAGGAAAGAGTCCTGGTGTCCCTACAGGGAGAGGGATGTGGTGAGGGCAACAAAAATACAAATACTCAAGTGGGAACCAGATGCTGAAGTACTGGGGAGTTCAGTGAAAGCAGGATTTTAAACACTTAAGGTAGCTACAATCACAAGACTTAGGATGCTTCCATCAAAAGATGCCGGAATGTTTCTAGAAGGAAAATATATTTGAATTACCTTCCCTCCTCATTTTCCTGCCAATGAAGAGACTTCTAAAAATAGAACATATAGTTCTTGGTCACCTCTAGAAGATTTAATAAGGATTAAATACTACAGTGAAAGAAGTCAGAAAGAGATTCTACCTGGCACATGCAGAATGTGTGGGTGTGCATTTAATGGCTGTGTATAAGATTATCACACACAGAGGAAATGAGTAATCCCTTCTTCAACCCAAAACACACGACAGAGACCACAAACAGAGCAGCATTTCCAAGAACTCATTTGCTCAGTAAACCTTTCCCCAACAAATGTATAAAATTCCTTCTCAAAATGTGCTTATTAATAGACTAAGAGAGCTACACCCTGTCCTACTCCAGCCTTCCTCCTGCGGGAGGAAGAGAGGAGCTGAGCAGGCACCAAAAGCAGCACAACGAGGAAGGGAAAGAAAACTTGTCCAGCTGGCCATGCTTACACTGCCCAATTAGCAACCAGGTCTGTGAACAACTGGGTCACCTTCAGTTCAAGCCAGCCATGTGCTCAGATCCCGGATCCTGCCCTGTGCCCTCAGCTATGTTTCTCCAGCAGTACTCATTCATTATGTGCCCTGCATAATGCAGAAAGAAGAATAACCCATGGATAATTGGATTGCAATCCATTAGCTGCCAGCCAGAGGGGAACTTCTTTCCATGGATTTCTTCTACTCATGTCCACACGTTTCAAAGTTTATTGTTTTAAATGTCACACTGCAGAACAAATGGCTGCTAAGGTTAAAGACCTATTGAAATTTTCAGAGTGTATGTTCCACAGCTGTTCCCTTCCTTGGGCTGCTGGCTGGAAGAACTGCCTGAATCCCAGCAGTAACCAGCAGATCACATCTGGATAATCATGTTCCAATTGAACAGACACCAGCCAAAATACGTTTGCAGTTCTACACCATGAATTTTTATGGCTTATCTGTACACGTGTAGTCGTTCCTGCCATCCCATTCTCTGCTCAGGATAAAGCGAGCAGCCTCCATTACCAAAGATAAATAGTCTACTGCTAAAACCAGACTTGGGGCCAGATCCTCAGCTGTACCCAGCTGGGATTGGGAAGGGAGGAGGGAAATGGCGACCCAAGAGGAGCCAGTAACAGCTCATCAATCCTGGAGCTGGTTCCATGCCAATCCCAGCATCGCTCAGAGAAGGCGATGGGCGGCTCCAAGTGCCGCCAGCTGGCTGCAGCCCCAGGGGCCATCTGCCAGTGGTGAAGCACAGCCTGTGCCAGCTAGGAGACTTCCCCACTCTTCCAGGATTCTTAGAGAGGGTGGCATGGAGTCACGGAGGTCAGAAAGTCCCAAACTCCCAACTTCAAAGCAAACTCCATCTGGAAGCTGCAGCTGTTCTTCGAGAGAACCGAGCTGGAGCCTGGGATCGGTGTTTGGAGCTGCAGTCACAGACTCAGCCCTGTTCACACCAAAGATTAACTGTGGAAAATATCCCAATCCCACATTTTCTGCTCAGAATAACTCCGTGATCAAGACTATTCTTGCTATAATTCCAACTGCGCAGTCTGACACAAGGATTCTCCCAGGAGAAACACTAACATACCAAAAAGCTGGAGGAGTCAGGGCTTGGTTAAGAAGCATTCCTTGATCTTCCACAATTCAAAAAAAGTTTAATTACTGAAATGCTATTTATAACAGATACAAATGGGATGCTGGCTGGGAAATGCATTTGCATACATTAGATCTTCAAGATAGCCAGACAGTCAGGATTTTTCCTTGCCACACAAAGGCCCATGATCTGCCAACAGAGAGCACTCACCAGGCTCATCTGTCTTTATGATCAACAATATGTGGTTTGCTTATAATTATGCAGATAGTAGTAAAAGAGAATAAAATGGATAAATCACCTTAAAAAGTACTGGTTCATGAAGAGTCATCGTCCTCTGCAACATTGCAATTTTTGTATCTCACACCTATACTACTTTAATGTTTTAAAAGCCAGTTTCCCATTCAAGGTGGTGCAGAAAATGAAGTGTGCTGCTGCCAGAGGGAGCACACCATTCCAGAACTGGGAAAGAGTTGGTGACACAGTAAACTTCCCTCCCTCTGCACTTGAAGGATCTCTAGCAGAAACTCACTCAGGCTTCACTGTAACAGCAAACGTTGCCTCATTTCAAACAGAGAACAGGAATTGAGCTTCAATGATCTCAGAAATACCTCAGTTCAGCCAATGAAACAAACCTTTCCCTGAATAAAATCTAGGTTTAAACTAGGAAGAACAAGTTACTTTGCTAAAATCAGTGACAGGGTATTATAAATATTTTAATATTTCAAGATGCAGGGGAATAAGGAGGAGAAAAAGGTTGGTAAGAGTGTGAAGAATCAGATGCTGCAAGTCACTGTAAGGGCGCATAAGCACTGCCCAGTGAGCAAGTACTGAGCAGGGTCACACTGCAAATAATCATTCCAGCACCAGCCCAGGCAGTGAGAAAGCTTTGGCAGCTGTAGCAAGGGTAGATCTCATCCTGTGGGCCACCAATGCAAGAACCTCTGTGGTCTCCACCCACCAAAGCAGACCTGGATGGCAGCAGTCCAATGCCAGCATCCTGCCCACAGCATGTTCCTCTGGCTGCCAGCAGAGAAAGTGCATTAGCAATATCAGTGAGATGTTCATGGGAGAAATGCTGCTATGGATGTGCCAGCTGAGGTAAAAGTGAGCTTGTTATAAGCAAAGGGAAAAGCTGCTCAAACTCGTGTTGGAAAGGTTTTGCAACAGGCAGCAATTTAAGGAGGATGAGCATGAAGATTAATTTTTGACAAGTCTTTCCAACTACTTACAAGAAAAGGTCATCCAAGACAAGGGATCAGATAAGAGTAGCACGAAGGGAAGGATTTTGTCAAGTGTCACTGCATCTTAAAGCCACCTTTAAATTTAGGATTAGTTTAGAATCACAGGGAAGTGCTCTTCTGCACCTATCAGTAAGAGCTCTTCAGGAGTCTCCAAGAATTCAATGTCCTTTTCCTCCACCTCTCCTGTCTGAATGGATTCAGCCACCAGCTCCCTCACCTTCTTATTTCTCAAGTAGTTCTGTGAGTTACCACAGCTGTTACTTTCCAAATAAGCCTCAACTTTGGTTTGAACAGTTCAAGTAGAAAGTGGAAAAACAGTACTTAGAAATTCAGTACTGAAATGGTGTTGTATATATAAGGAAAGTGTTCGTGTCACTGGAGACAAAAGCCTGAGCTGCTCTATTTCCTCTCTCCTCTACACCCATACACAAAGCCTTCTAAAATGCAAACTGTTCCTTTCCATAAGCTCAGTTTAACATTTCTGACCTTTGATTCCCCAAAACTGTCTTCCAGTTCTTGCTTGGAATTACTCTCATTAAATTTTGCAATTCCCTTGATTGTCCCATCAGCAATTAACTGATGCCAGAAGCAGCAGTTTCTGTTTCATGTTTTAAAAGCACAAAACAGTTCCTGAGGCTGATAATTCTGTGGGGGGGAAAGAAGATATAAAGTATGCCTTTGGCCTTTTTGCCTTTTTTTTTTTCTAAAGACCACGCAGGTAAGAAAGGCAGGAAAATGAAGTGGTTACTCACAGAATGTTTGTCTGGGGCGGGATCTCGGGGATGGTTTCCAACATCAGATGCATGCATCTCACTGTAGTCCTGAAGCACAGGCAGCGGCTGGGGCAGGAGCAGGAGAAACCAGGCAGGAGGAGAAAATACAAAAAGCCTCCAAGAACTGAAGGTTTGATCAGCATGGTGTTTGCTGGAGCGTATTTGCCTCAATTCTGAGCTGCAGGGAGCTGACAAAAAAAGTTTCCCAGCCCTGAGGTCCAGGAGGAGGGGACTCATCAGCATGTGTTTGCAATTAAATTAAGGCAGTTTGACAGTCCAACCGCCCACCCTCTCTGCCATTCTGCACATCACTGGAGATCACACTGTCCCCACCCCTCTCTAATTGTGGCGCTGAAATACAAACTCTTCCTTTGGATCTATTTTCGCCTTGTTGCTTCTTTTAAACAGCAAGTTAACTCCTCACCTTCTCCTCAGGCATTTGTCTGAAAGCACAGTGCACCTCCATGGACAGCAACCAAAAAATGACCTCGTGGTCCAGGGCTGAGCTGGGATGCAAAAGATCCAGGGCCAAGGTTTTTATGTCAATTTTTTTTTTTTTTTTTTTTTTTTTCCCTAGCACAGTCTGCAAACTAAAGAGAGAGATTTATCTAACAGCCTGTCAAATGCATGGTGCTGTAAGATTTTCAGGATAGAGGCTGTCTCCTATTACATGTAATTACAACATTGAGCAAAAATATGCCTCCAACCATTGAGTGGGCATGGGATGTAACAGATAAGGGATTTTAAAAGGGAGATCACTAACAGAGATAAATAACCTGCAAATAAAGACAAAACCCCACCCAGGAGTCTGTAAAGTTTCTCAGGCAGAGCAAAAGCTGGTTCATTTATAGTTTGACCAAGTATAATTTCTTTCAACAAGGACGTCAATTAGAAAAATGTTTTTGAGAAATTCAAGGCAAGTGAGGGGTGAAGAGGAGTAAAAAATATGAAATCAGCTGAGTTTGAACTGTAGGGAATGTAATCCTCCATTTGTTTCTCCCCACTGGAAGATAAATTTGAGATGCAAAAGGCAGGATTTGTTTCCAGTTGAATTAACCACCTTTATGAAGAAGCTACAGTAAAAACAGCTTATCTTTAGGTTTCAAGCTATCACTACACAATATCCTAAATGTATGGGTTGAGCACAAGGGAGGCATTAACACACATTAGGATTTATGTTGAGGAATTTCTCATACAGCACCATCCCACATAACCTGGCAGGTCAAATGAAAGCTTCCCATCAACCTGCACATCTGCTTTGTACTCTGCACTACAAAATAATTAATGTGGCAAAGAAGACAAGAGTGACATTTAAACTTTCCTGGTTCAGATTCTCAGTCACTTGAGCATTTGGGGAGAGCCTTGGGTTTGGGGTTTCACCTAAAATTTAATGCCATGGAAGGTAAAACATGTATTCGTTTGTACAGCTATAAAAGAGAATTATCCTGGAGGCCTTCTTCAGTCAGCCCTCAGGCAATCGGCTGGCTGTTTGCCCTGCCATCACTTGGAAAGCTCAGCAAGCTCACTGAACTCATGGTTTTGGGCAGAGTGTCCTCTAGTGGCTACCCAACCCAACCCAGGCCAACCCTGCTCACAAAAACGGGTTGTAAAAAGCCAAATGATCATCTTCAGCCTTCATACAACCAACCCAGGCCAACCCTGCTCACAAAAACGGGTTGTAAAAAGCCAAATTCAGCCTTCATACAAGTGGCAGCTGAAACCTGCTCTGATGAATAGGACAGCTTTTAATTCCCGAGGCATTGAGTGCTGTAGAAGCACATCCTCCGTGTGCATCAGGCAACGCATGTTATGTGAAAATGCTCCTGACTGAAGTTCTCTGTCCTTCCAGCCTCACTGCTCCCACATCAGCTCCTCCCAAAGCCCACTGGACTCTGCTAGGGTAGCACAGCTGGCAGGAGCAGTTCTGCAAAGCTTGGAAGATAAAAACGCTCTCTCCAAACCACGTGTCAGTTATTTTGGAGCCATCCTTTCCCCTGGCACACCTGGCCACTTTGCAAATATGAGGCTTTGCTTTCTGCCTCGGTGGTGCATAAACTCTGAGTTCTAAACCAACCCTCTGCAACAACAACAATCCCTTTTTATTTGTATTGCAAAGAGGAGAGCTGGGCCAAGGCTCAGTCCCATTTCTGTGGGATGAGTCCTGTGGAACTGCATTTCAAGTCCAGCTGTGCTGTGGGGGAGCAGCTTTGGGATGGATTGAGGGGCATTTACCCACTGCTCTGTAGGAATGGGATCTTGAGCCAAGCCAGCAGAGTTAACAGAGCATGGGGAATCGTTTCAGTGCAAGGCAAGTTCTGCAACCCACACATTTTCTGAGCAGCAGATCTTCGCCGCTTCTCTCCTGCCTTGCTCATCTCCCTCACGATAAATGGAATGTTGGTGAGGGTTAAGGAACACCAGCAACTCCAGGCCCCTTACTCTCATATTAATTTGTCTTATTTTCCATCAACATGACAAATTCTTTAAAAATGAGTGTGCATCTCTGAGAAAGAACCAAAACTTGTCTCCTGAACACCAGGAATGATGTCAACCTTTGTGTCCCATGCTCCAGCATTTCCAGCCTCTGCTACACAGGGTTTTCATACCTGTAGAAAGCAAGAAAGTTGGGGGGGTTCCCTCAGGTGGTTTTTTTTCCCCTTCACCCTTTGGTTTTTTTATTTTTAACTCTCCCTTCTGTCCCTTTTTCTTCAGCAGAAAGATTTCCCTCAGGGCACCTGCCCCCTCTATACCCCAGGGAACTGTGATGTTCTGTTTTACAATGAAGTGAACATAAACATCATCTGACAAGTTTAATTTCCTCAATACCATTTGTATGACACATCCACGGCTTTCCAAAGCAGAAAAGGATTTTCTTTCAGCACACACCACGTGAAGGAAAACATTAACGTTGAACTAATCTCCTGTTATAGCTAGGAAAAGGACATTTATCATACACACAGATGACAGGAAGAAACACACAGACAGGCAATTATCCTATGGAATAAAGGTTAACAGATTCATTTAATTAGCAGCAGCTGTATTTGCTATTATGATCAGATTCCTAGCACAGCTGAAACCAAAATATTGTTCTCACTACTGGAGAAATGAAAGCCTTGAACACCCGCTCTTAAAAATCCATGTTGATTAAACACTCAGACAGAGCCCAGGGGACAAGAGGGGAGCTGCAATTCAAAATGCACAGAACAAACTCCTGACATGCTGGTTCAGGCAACTCCTTGAAGTACAGAAATGGATGAAATCACCTTTTGGTAGGTGTTATTTACAGGTCAAACAGCCAGGGAACTAAGCCCACTCTTTAAGCACTCTGACACATTAAATCTACATCAGTGCTGTGTGTGCTGATCCCAAAATTCATCCTGCACAGCTGCATTACCTCAAGGTTTGGAACTCTATATCTGGACAGGTTTGAGAGAACACATTCTGAGGAGTTCATCTAAAACTATGCACCTGCACCATATTGTTAAGCATTTTTTCTGCTGTTTTTGTCTTGACCTCCAATTATGGAAATAAGCACTCACCTACAAAGTGTTCTAATCACAACAAAGCCATGTTAAGAAGGCTAAAAAGCCTTTACTAAATTTATTGATAAACACTTATTAACGAAGTTGAAATTGCATAACACTTCTGCATGCCTCAGACCAACTGAACCCTAGTTTCTATACAGATTTTTCAGCTTACACACTCGTGACTAGAGCAGCTTGAAGTTCAGCTCTCTTTGCAAATTTGCTGCAGGATTGAAACCTAAAAGGAGTCACATGCAAAAAAAAGTGACAACTGCTGAGAACACAGAAGGAAACAAAGCAGGTAGAATTCCTGGACAGCTCACAGATCCAAACCCAGCTCTGCCTCCATCCCTCTGCTAGAAATGCCTACAAAACTACAGTGCAAGTGCTTGTGCACAGGGAAAATGTATTTACAACTCCCCTTTATTTACAGGCTATAAGCAATACTATTTCACAGTTATACTGTACATAGAATTTCTACTATCTGTTTAGATCTGTGGGGGTTTTTTGGACAAGAGGACAATTTGACAACCTAGAACATAAATTTCCTGTATATATATATATTTATTTATTTATTTATTCAACCTTATCCAGGAAAAAATAGCAGTATTTATGCATCTTATAGAAAGCTACAAAAATCTAGCAAATGTAATAAAAAAAGGCAAATCTGGTGAAAAATCTGATAAAATACCTTTTACAGCTGGGGTTGGGATGGGGATAATAACCAAACAAGGGATAAATTAAAGATAATCCTCCCTCAACTGGTCAGCTTTAACAGAATCTCTGCAAGGCTCACTAACAGGAACCTGAAGTTTAATGTCATTTTTAAAGGGATTTCTTTAAAAGTGCTGTGATTAAACTGAAGGATGACCTGGTAGCCAAAAAGCAGGAGGCACCCTGGACTATGGAGTGGTGTGGAAATTGTGCCACAATCCAGAAAGGCACATACCTGACATGACACCCATTAAACAGACTTTTCCAACAAATAACAGGCCACAGCATGTAGGGAAGCACTGAGAATAATTACACACAGATTCTATTAATCTCTAGTATTAATCCCTCTATTAATCCCTCTAGTTATCACCACATTCAGGACTTGCATTTGTAGAAAGAAATTGATGGGAGTTGCCAGAACCCAGTGACGGGGACGTGCACCTTTACAGGAAACATCAGCTCAGTGGCCACAGAACTGCCCCACTGCAAATAAAGAAATCAAAATCCAAGGGAGCAAGACAACTTGGGGTACCATTGAGACCAGACATGGAGACAGGAAACCAGAGGCAAAACCCATCCTATGACTGTTACATGCCAGCAGCCACATGATACAGGATTATCAGACAATATTCCCAAAGAGACACAAAAGTCCTGTTAAGCAAGGAAAAGTTCTCCACTTCAGGCTTAGACATACATGTTATTCATTTATTTTCAAAGCCACACAGAACTTTGAAACTATTTTTCATGAAGCAAGTTGTGCAACTCAGGACCATTTGGCAATACAGTCTTCACTCATTCCTCCTCAGAAAAAGAGGAGACAGTACACATTAAAAAAAAAACAAAAGATATCAAAGTGATACCAACTCAAGTGCTTCTGATGGGGCAATGCCTTAACACAAATTCATTACCTGCTGAAAGAGAGCTTTTCATTCCCCCCAGCTTTAGAACTATTTCACATCAACACAAACTCCAGGTTTTCTTTCCAGCCTTTACCAGTTCAGGTACATTTCCCAAACAGGCTGAACCAAGTAAACCTTTCTAAACACAGTATTTTATCATCCACAGACATTGTGGACTCCCCATTGCTGGAACTGCCCAAGGCCAGGCTGGATGGGGCTGGGAGCAACCTGGCCTAGTGGAAGGTGCCCCTGTACATGGCAGTGGGTTGGAACAAGATGGTCTTGAAGGTCCCTTCCAACCCAACCATTCTGATCCTATGATTCCACAGCATCCCCTTCCATCACCAGGACAGAGAGTTTTGGAAATAAAAATTACAGCTCACATCCGAAGGATGACCTGGTAGCCAAAAAGCAGGAGGCACCCTGGACTATGGAGTGGTGTGGAAATTGTGCCACAATCCAGAAAGGCACATACCTGACATGACACCCATTAAACAGACTTTTCCAACAAATAACAGGCCACAGCATGTAGGGAAGCACTGAGAATAATTACACACAGATTCTATTAATCTCTAGTATTAATCCCTCTATTAATCCCTCTAGTTATCACCACATTCAGGACTTGCATTTGTAGAAAGAAATTGATGGGAGTTGCCAGAACCCAGTGACGGGGACGTGCACCTTTACAGGAAACATCAGCTCAGTGGCCACAGAACTGCCCCACTGCAAATAAAGAAATCAAAATCCAAGGGAGCAAGACAACTTGGGGTACCATTGAGACCAGACATGGAGACAGGAAACCAGAGGCAAAACCCATCCTATGACTGTTACATGCCAGCAGCCACATGATACAGGATTATCAGACAATATTCCCAAAGAGACACAAAAGTCCTGTTAAGCAAGGAAAAGTTCTCCACTTCAGGCTTAGACATACATGTTATTCATTTATTTTCAAAGCCACACAGAACTTTGAAACTATTTTTCATGAAGCAAGTTGTGCAACTCAGGACCATTTGGCAATACAGTCTTCACTCATTCCTCCTCAGAAAATGAGGAGACAGTACACATTGAAAAAAACAAAAGATATCAAAGTGATACCAACTCAAGTGCTTCTGATGGGGCAATGCCTTAACACAAATTCATTACCTGCTGAAAGAGAGCTTTTCATTCCCCCCAGCTTTAGAACTATTTCACATCAACACAAACTCCAGGTTTTCTTTCCAGCCTTTACCAGTTCAGGTACATTTCCCAAACAGGCTGAACCAAGTAAACCTTTCTAAACACAGTATTTTATCATCCACAGACATTGTGGACTCCCCATTGCTGGAACTGCCCAAGGCCAGGCTGGATGGGGCTGGGAGCAACCTGGCCTAGTGGAAGGTGCCCCTGTACATGGCAGTGGGTTGGAACAAGATGGTCTTGAAGGTCCCTTCCAACCCAACTATTCTGTGATCCTATGATTCCACAGCATCCCCTTCCATCACCAGGACAGAGAGTTTTGGAAATAAAAATTACAGCTCACATCCACAGAACTGCAGAGTGACAAGTCTTTCCATATGAACCTGTTAAAATTTCTGCTTTGTTGCTGAAGGAATAAAATCACCTACCCAGCTGAGCAGCTCCACTCCATTGCGGAACACTTGTGAACAAGTTGTGTTCTGGCCACTTTGCCACAGCAGGGGCACACACAGAGGAACACCGGAGAACCGCATCAGTTTGGCTCTCTAGGCTGCTCTCAGGTCCTGCAGACCCTCCACAAAACTCTGTTTGGCTGATTTACTGCTCAGGCTGGTGCTCTGCACCTCACTCTGCTCAGCCCAGATGATCTGAGCTATCTCACATGACAGCAAAACCCACAGATACTGCTTTCAGCTTGCACAAACTCACTGCATTGCAGCTTTTCTCTACCCTTTTCCCCACTCAGAATTACTCTGTAAACATTTTCAGAGACAGCAGTCCCAACCCTGACTACCTTGCATCCTGTCAAAGTTAAACAGCTTTGCAATTCCTCACTTGCCTCCATAGCTTTGAAAGAACCACAGAAACCTAACAACTCATTCTCTAGAACAGGGGTTTTCCATTAAAAAAACCCAATATTTTTTAAAACATTTTTAGTGAAAATTTATATATAATTTACAAGCAAAGCAGACCAACCAAAGGGGAGCTGATTCCTTCTCATTCAAAACCTGGATGCCACAAGGGTAATGCAAAAAATTCCTTCCTTTCTGTGAAAGTTGTGCTTTTCAGATTACTGGAAGAAACATGATTTGCCAGGTCAGGTTTTAACTAATTATCTTCATCCTCCATTAAACACACACCACGGCAAATACCTGGCAGGTTTAGTGGGAGAGAGCACAGACAGGAAGGGTCTTTGGGGAGCTACTCAGGAGTTTTTTCCCCAACTGATATTCGGTAGAGCAGCCATGAGATTTTTAGGAATATCTCCTGCAGTTAGTTTTGAGGGAATTAAATCCTCCTTTCCATAAGCAGCTGAGCACTTCACCAACTTGCTTCCTAAGGAATCCCTGCTGTAGAATAAAACTATAGCATACAACTGAGAAGAAAGAAAGAACTCAAAAAAGCTATAATGTCAAAGTTTACAGCAGCCACATTCCCCAGCCAGCCTACTGCCTCGGGTGTCACATTGGCAGGCAAGCAAGTGGGACATGTTTGTCAAGCCCTAAGGAATACTTTATTCTCTGCCTACTTCCCACTTTCTAAAAGAAGAAAAACTACTTTTCTCTGTAATAAAGCAAGTAATACTTCAAGGGATCGGGCAACGGCAGGCTCAAGACCTTTTCTCTCAAAAAGTTCACGGGAGGGTCTGGCTTTAGTTCAGAGGGTTTGGAGTCCTCCTCCTCCAGCCTCTCGTCCTCCATGTCCTCGCTGTTGTTGTTGTCGTCCGAGGGGCTGGAGATGCGGCTGGCGAACACCTCCTTGTCCAGGAACACGATGGTCTCCATGCGCCGGCGCCGCAGCCGCCTCCGCTTGAACCTGGGCGGGCTCCTCAGGCCGTTCCCAGCTCCGCTCAGGGCCTCCTCGTGGATGAGTTTCTTCAGGGTGCCTCGGATGGCGATGCGAGCCAGGTCCTGCAGGCTGCGAACGGCCACGGGCGCTGCAAGCCAACGAAACCTGTGAGCGCAGAGGGAGAAACTTCCCCCAGAGATACTCCCAGGAAAAGTTCTGTTTGCTCTGATTAAATCAGGCCATTTGAATTCCCTGCTGGGATTACACAAACAGCTCTATTCAGCTCCTGTCAACTCGGATAAACTGTGTTGCAAGTTTCCAAATGAAATTTAATTGTGCGTTTCTCTCATTAAAAAATTTCCTGCCTTGATTTCAAGTTCTCAATTATTCTAAGATGCACATCGTAAAAGATTGTGTGAATGCAGACTTAGTGATGGGAGCTGCGATTGTTTCATTGGCTTAGAATCAGGTATTTTCCTGTGGTAGATAACTAGACCTGAAGTCTGTTTAATTCTTCCACAAAATGATTTTTCTATTGTACAGTTCCTTCAGCTTTGCCAAGTTCTGCACTTATAAAACACAAGTACTATTTATGCTCTTCAAAAACTGCTTCAGACTTAGTGGGTGAAGACAGGCTGAGAACCATTTTGTAGAAGCAATTATAGCAACATTACACTAAGTTACTGTATTAAAATGCCTCCCACATTAAAGGCTTGGAAGACTATTCTGTCTTCTTTGCTGCCAGTTTAGAAATGCAGCAAAAAATTTAAAAAATGTATAGATGCACACAGATCCATGAACTAAAATGAATTAAAACTGACACAAAAAGTCCCTGTCCTATGCCAACAAGTGAGCTTTCCTGGGACCTGAACGAAAAAAGGAAAAAATAACTACATAGAATTTATGGGCAGGTCTCACCACGAAGCGAGAACATGCTGAAACAGGCACTTTTATTGGACTTTTCTATCTTGCTGTGAAGTGTTTCATGAGCTGCTCTCTGTCATGCAGACACCTTTCCAGGTTAAGACCAAAGCCTGACTAATCTCTTTATGAAAGTACCTCTGTCTTCACGTGTTCTTAAGAGGCCTCTTGACACTGAAGTCTTAATCTAAAGATTGGGGCCACTGATACGACCTGCATTTCAAACAGCCAACCAAGAAATGCACAACTTGTATCCCTCAAGCATTCCAGGTTCAGTATAATTCTGGATTGCTGGGCGTGAGACTCTGAGTAGATACAACATTTGCTCACAGGGACTGCTTGTTTATTTCCCTCTCCTTGTGGCACAGTGCCTCAGAACCATGATGGGATTCAGTCATTCAGGACTGGAACAGAATGTGCAAAAACAGGGATAAAACACCCTGAAAAGTTCAGGTGCAACTTCAAAAGAAATCATTTGTGTTTAGAATGATGGCCCAGTGGAAGGGTCCAGTGGAAGGGGTCCCAGCCCACAGCAGGGATACTGGAATTAGATGATCTTTGGGTCCCTTCCAACCTAGGCCATTCTGTGAGTCTGTGATTTAGAATCTATTTCATTCAACTCCAATGCTTGCACAAGACAGACAGCTGTTCAAAAAAAAAGGAAGGACTTGGAGTAATTTTCCTGGAAAGGATTCCCAGGGATGTTACAGATCACAGCTAGGCAGCAGGAAGGAATTCCCCCAAGCTCAGGAATGTCAGTACTCACGCAAGTGAACAAGCCTTGATTTTCCTGAATCTGTGTGGTTTGGCTGAATCAAAGGAGCAAAGGAAACAGCAAGAATCTTCTTGGTCTCCCAGGCAGAAGGACCAGTCCGAGTTATCTTAGTCAACTGAAGCAAAACAAGAAGATTATTGTCCATTGTGGGAACTACAGTGAGAGTTTAGAGCAAAAAAATGAACAAATGACTTTTCTGCCTGGACAAGTTGAAGTACTGGAAGCTGCAACAGTAAAAGGTGATGAGAAACAACACTGGTTTTTTGAAAAAAAATGGGGAACTCCTTGCAGGACTAGCCCCAAGGAACTTCATCTACTGCAACAGAGCATGGGCACTGGTAATTTGGGTCACTCTGCTTGCCCAGACCTTCCTGCAGACTGGACAGAGCAGCTGTGTCTGACCTCTGGGAAAATTCCCGAGTCACCACGAACACTTGCTCCTGAAAAGGTCACAGATGAAATCTCCTACCTCAACCCACTGCACAGCCTCTTACTGGGAAGAAACCCTGCACCTGCTCCTCTCACGTTCCCTGACAGTGGTAAAAGGTCAGGCACTTGACCCACTTTTTACTAAAAGAATCCACTGACACTTGTAAATACTCTTGTAAACACTCTTTCAAGAGCCAGTCAGGGAGCAAAAAGTTGTGTTTTGCCACTAAGCACAACACTAAATTATATCATTAAACAAAGCTTTGCTCACATTTTCTGCAGTGAGGAAGTAAAATTGCAATTAACAACAGACTGTAATATATGGAAGACTGCAAAACTACAAATTTCTTAAATGTGCAGAGTTCAGTTTTCAGTCACAGTGAAAACCACTGCACTTAATTCTTTCTTCAGCCTGCTACAAGGGCAAGATAAAAGAACAGCTACTGACTAAACCATGATCAGAATTAAGAATAACTGAAATATGAAAAAAAAGGCACTCAACCTTCTCTTCTAGAGGCATGACAAGAATTCCCCCAACTTTCAACAGGTTCTTCATGTAGTCCTCGTGCTCCTTCTGGACTCCAGCACCACAGTAAACACGGTCATACTGAGTACAGTCTGGAGAAATCTCCAAACAATTGCCAATGACAAAGGATGGCTCACAAAATTCAAACCTGAAAGTGAAAAAGACTTTTATTAGACAAGAATGCAATGATTTATCAAACTAAATTATTTTCATAATTCTGGAAAAATTGAACTATGGAAAACACCTGAAAAACGCCCACAGTTTTACAGGATTTCTCCTCCAAAGCCCATGTATTCTAGACATTATTGTAACAGACTACAGCTAGAAGTCTCAAAACCACAGAAAAATGAGGTCAGAATTCATGG
Organism: Pyrgilauda ruficollis; assembly: GCF_017590135.1. Taxonomy (NCBI): domain Eukaryota; kingdom Metazoa; phylum Chordata; class Aves; order Passeriformes; family Passeridae; genus Pyrgilauda; species Pyrgilauda ruficollis. The sequence continues at coordinate 170,900 of NW_024526044.1, read as the reverse complement.
ATTAAAATCTCCAAAGGATAAGGATGCATAATTTCATATTTGAGCTGCAGGTAACTCTTCAGAACGAGCTATTTTTAGTCACCTGATGCTGACTCAGTTATAAAATGCAAATACAAATACTAGACCTGCGCTTCCAAATGTCAAAGTCTTTTAAGGCCTGCACCTGGGTTTATTTTTGCATTTTCAAAAGCTTGTAACTGGTTTTCAGATGTGAGGAATTACCACCTGATGATACAGAAGTATGCTGTGCTGAAGCCAATGGAAGTTTTGCCATCAGCTTCAAAAGAACTGTGATTTCACCCTTCATAAAAAAGACTTTTTGCCTACAGTATTTCTGACTTGGTTTAAAAGAAAAATGAGCGATTCTCTGATGCCTCTGCTTTTTTTACAAGCTCCAAAACTCCCTAAGTTTTAAGCCCTATGTTTAAGGGCTGATTTTGGTAGAAGTTGTTCAACACATCCATTCTTTTACTGGTATCTTGAGTGGCAGCTCAACATAGCACCTATTTATTCCTAATGCTTCCTGGAGCTTTCTGGGTTTGCAATGAAGGCTGGACATTCAGAGCAGCCAGAGAACAGTTCCTGCACATGCTGTTCCAGGAGCACAACCCAGCAGACATCACTCAGCAAAGCCAATTTTCCAGGCATGTTAATTTCTGAATTCAGCTTGCCTTTGCTCCATAGCTGTATTTGGAGAGAGAAGAAAGTCTTCCTTAAAACATCTCTCAAACAACAGCAACATGACTGAAAAAATCCCCGTTGAGCACCAGAAACTTTCAGTCTTCTGCCAACACGCAGAAAATACAACCCTCTCCTCAGCAGCTTCCCAGGGCAGCAGGAACAGCAAAAGACTGAGCAGCCTAAAATTCTGTATGCCATGATTTTTATTTTCTTCCCACCAGGAGAGGAAGGTATCAGGTATTCACAGATGCTTTGCTTCTCTGTTTGAACAAACTATGAAACAGATCCAAAAATGTGACAGCCACAACTTTTATTGCTGAGGTTACTATTGGCAATGGTTATCTAGCTGGGAAGTTATTACTTGCGACAGCAGCAGAATGGAGGGTCTAAGGAAGAACATAAATCAAATCCCAGGCAGTTTTAGTACCAACTTAATCATCATAAAACTACCTTCATATTTTAAAATGCCATTTTTCCTTCTTCTCAGATAAAACATATTAGGCCACTACAAAAACCAGTTCATAATCTCATCACTATGCAGGCTCTCAGATCACAGGCACAACCAAGTGTTGCTAGTTGCAAGTTTTAAGGTGTTACTGCAAGTGCATTTAAAAATAAACAAACTTCCTCAGCTCCCTCTACACCGTGCAGCATCAGCATTGCTATTAAAAACTCTGCAAACATTTCTGAAACCCCCACGACACACTCAGGCTTCGAAGGTCACACACTGCAGCTCAGCAAGCCTAAGGAGCCTGAATCCTCAGATTACCCTGAATCCAGAGGGGCCACATGGGAGCAAGAACTGCCCTGAGTAAAGCCAAAAGCACAAAATTAATCCCAACAGGCATTTTGAATTCTTACTTGTCAAAGCTGTCGCTTGTTTTAATGAAAAAGTCCAATTTCTGCTTCGCGTACTCGATCACGTCGGAGTGAAGCTCCACACCGTGGTTCACCCCAAAAGGACCTGCAAGTGCAGAACACCAGGGAATGGCAACAGCAACAACACCAAATCCAGCAGGATTAACACACTTTGGGTTCCTCCCTCCACCAGATTGTTCCATGAGTGTCACAGTCGGTGTTTGTGTGGGGTCAGCTCTCTCACTGCCACAATGGGATTTGCAACCCTATACCTGCAATTTCTGGCAGCAATTGAGCCTCTTGTGCACAATGGATTCTGAATCATTTGCTATTAACTATGCAGGAAACTTCTCTATAGGAGGGAAACATTGATGCCATTGCTGTGAAAGTGACCACCTGGAAAAAAATCCCAATGGCCTGCATGTTTTAGCACATCCATGTTATTTTTATGCTAAAAATCTCTGCAATTAATCAGGAACAGTCATCATACACTGTACCTCAATTAACAGTAAAAACAAACTGGAAAAAACAAAAGCTTTTCAGCACTCATGCTTTTTGTTCAGAACTGACACGGTAACTTTTGCAAAAAGAAAATAAAAGCCCTGGAGTTACATATTGGTATTCTAAGTAATGTCAACCAACCTAGGAGAAAATCACATATGGGAAATGAGACTTCACCCTGAGAATAAACATCCCAGCAGTTAAAATTCTGGACATTCTCTCAAATTTTACCCTATAGCCACTTGCTATCTATCCTGGCAGCACAACTCTGACTGAAACACTGCAGGGAGAATTTAAATTGTCCAATTCCACTTGGATGATTTGCTTTGTGCCACTGTAGATGTGGTCATAGAATCAATTCTGCTGCACTGAAGTGTCTTCCAGAGAATATTCCCACCTGTGTTAAGAGTTAAGAGTCAAAAGTGGATCTCAGACAGGGCTGTGAACACAAACCAGGCAGGGAGAAGATACAGTCACAGCTTTTTGTGGACTTGCTCAGTCCCAGTTTCAACTCTGTACTCCTGATCCTGACCTGGGGTCTTGCTTAAGGGGAAACAAACCCAGGTTTGTGTCCAGACCTGCAGGAATCCACTACAGCCACCTTTGGAACTACATTGCTGCCTGTTCTGATCTGCCACAGAAATCTGGATCCCATCCAGTTCCAGAGAGGGCTGTGAGAATCCTGATAAATCACCGAGCTGCATTAATGCATTCTTTACTTTCCCAGCTACCTTTTTAGCTCCATTAGTGGAGGAATACCTCATCCCCGATTTCAAAACCTGTTTTTAAAGCTCTAACACAATCAGTTAATGTGACTGAAGAGGTATTTACCCAGGATGAGTCCAACCATGGAACTCAGATAACCAGTGCCACTGCCAAGGTTCAGAAATGACAGCCCAGGTTGCAGGTCCAAAGCTTCCATCACCTCTGAGTAAATGCATGGTGCTGAGAGATGAATATTTCCATGCTTCCATGCCAAATCCTTGTAGGCATTGTCTTTGAACTCTTCCAGGTAGTAATCTGCCCGATCAATGGCTCGGAATGCCTGTTCCACCAGCTCTGTCCTGATGTACTGGGCCTCCTTCAGGTTATCAATTAATTCGTCGTTGTCTTCTCCCGCGCTCACCGCGCCTCCCATCTTCAGCAGCCTCCTATAAACACTGAAAGGGAAATAACAGTAAAGCAAGGTGAGATACAGAACATGCACTCCAACACTAAATTATGCTGCTGTACATGGAGTGCTTTGAGAGAGATCTTTACCTACTCCAAGGGCCAGAAAAACCTCACCCCAGCGCTCCTGTCTCCATCCCAACAATGGAAAACAAAATGTAGCAGATCTGGCATCCAGTACCTGACACTAGTGGGGGGGAAAAAAAAATCACAATAGGCAATTTCAGTGTGCAAGGCCTGTCTTCAAACCCTCCCAGTGTTTTACCAGCACATCAGCTTTTCCACTGAACCCTTTTATAGAAAGGATTATTCCAGCTCTGGTGCTTAGGGGTCATTTTTCACTGCAAGCCCGAACAACAGGGCAGGTTTGGGCTGTCTGTCAGAGCTCCTGTCACACACAGACTTTCCACCTCTAACAGCACCTGACGAGACCAAGACACAGGCAGAAAATCCAGAAAAATCTCAAACTGCATTTCCTTTGAATGTGCATCAGGATTGTTGACTGCACAGAGGCTCAAAAAACCCAACAAAACTCTGACCTGTCAACCTTGCTTACTTTGGTAAATGCACTTTAGCAAATGCACTTTCACACAGCTCATCTGCAGAGCCTGAGCCACCACCATTAGTAAAGCACTTAATGACACAGACAGCAGCTCCAGAGAGAATTCCCACTGCAGCCTACAGGTTTTAAAGGAACATGTACAGGGGAACAAAACCACTCAAAATTAACCTGGCTTCTTTTCCCCTTCTCATATATTAAGGAAAAAAAAAAAGAAAAACCCTTTCCAGAAAGTACAACATGATTTAAGATGTGTTTGTTTACAATGCCTTTCCCTGCTCACAGTAATAACCATGAAGCAGCAGCTTTGGAGTTCATTCCTGGGATCAGAAGATCTGCCTACAGCAAAATTGTTGGGGTTTATTTGTTACATTCAGCCAGCAAATTATAAACTTTCATTTTCTGAGGAAACAAAGCAAAGCTACAAGGCTCCAAGGAGATTTCACAGTTGTTCAAATAACACACCAATCTGATCACCTGTAGAGGCACACAAAACAAGATATACTTAAGCAGGGAACTCGAGCCAGTTCTTAATCCATTCATGTCTCAAACACATCAATCCAGTTCAAGGCCATTAATAACACTTGAAATAAAACGTCACCCCTCCCCTTTCCACAGTTACTCCTTCATTTTCTCTACAAAAAAATGACTCTGTTTTATTACTTCACAGTGGGAACACATCAAGTCAAAGGTCCAGGTGGGTTAATGTACAATTATTTTTTCCCCCTCCTCTTACATCCACAAAACCTCACTGCATTTGCAACACAAGGCTGCCTGTATCTTTAGTCTTTTATTTAACATTCCACATTAAAATACTCTCTTCACCAAGGGTCTTGATTCCCTTGACTTTCTTTTATATATTTTTGTTCTTAGGATTCCTTCATTCTTCCACTCTGTTTGCTATTAAAAAAAAAAATTCTACATTTTTAGATTTAAAGCAAGAAGTTGTGCCTTTAACAGTGCTCCACTTTGGATCCCAAACAAATTCCTGCTGATGTACGCAAGCCCCACTGGGACAACTGGTCTGACCTGGTTTCAGCTCAGCTCCATGGACAACAAGCACTCTTCCATGTTCTACACCATGGAAAACAACAACAGACACAGCTGGCTGAGACATTTTCATAATGGGAGCAGGGAATATCCGCCCTGTGACAGGTGTCAGTCACTTCTGAAATCATCACTTTCCCTGGACATTAATACTTCCAGCAGAATGCATGTTTTATAGGCACAACTTCAAACTCTGACATTCAAACTCCTCTCTTCATGTGATTCCACACCTTCGCTTCACTTGGTGGGAAATGGGAACCCAGTAGGGCTTATTTTTATTACACTTTTCTAAACAAAACTCTCTCCCTCCGCAGCAAACCCCTTTTCCACGCTTCTAAGGCAAAGCAGAGATTTCCCCAAATATGAGCAGGGACAAAGTCCACAGGCACAAATCCGGACAGCTGCCCAAAACAGAGCCAGCAAAGGGGCAAAACAGAGACAGCAAAGGTGACAAAACAGAGACAGCAAAGGGGCAAAACAGAGACAGCAAAGGGGCAAAACAGAGACAGAAGAGGGGCAAAACAGAGACAGAAGAGGGGCAAAACAGAGACAGCAGAGGGGCAAAACAGAGCCAGCAAAGGGGCAAAACAGAGACAGCAAAGGGGTAAAACAGAGACAGCAAAGATGGCAAAACAGAGCCAGCAAAGGTGGCAAAACAGAGACAGCAAAGGGGTAGAACAGAGACAGCAAAGGGGTAGAACAGAGACAGCAAAGGGGTAGAACAGAGACAGCAAAGGGGTAGAACAGAGACAGCAAAGGGGTAGAACAGAGACAGCAAAGGGGTAGAACAGAGACAGCAAAGGGGTAGAACAGAGACAGCAAAGGGGTAGAACAGAGACAGCAAAGGGGTAGAACAGAGACAGCAAAGGGGTAGAACAGAGACAGCAAAGGGGCAAAACAGAGCCATCGAAGGTGGCTCTGCGTGTTGAAACATCCCCTCGCTGCCATGTTCCCCTCAGACGAAAACAAGCCCGAAGGCGAGCCCAGCGCCCGGCCCGACGCCTGGAGCACAGCACGGGAACCCGCGGCCCCTGCGCAGGCACAGCAGCACCCCTCGGGCAGGGCTCCAAACAATGCTCCAGGCACCAAAACGCGCCCGCTCACTCCCGGCAGGTCTCCAGGGCAGCCCCTGCCCCGGCACGGCAGCAGGAGTGGGAAAAGGGAGGTTATTCCGTGATTTCAGACAAAAGCGGTACCTCAACGGATGGTTCGGCTCCGTTTGGCTCGCCTCGGCTCCGTTAGGTTCGTCCCGCCTCGGCTCGGCTCGGCTCCGTTCGACTCCGCTCGACTCCGCTCCGCTCAGCCCAGGCCGGCGCGCTCGGGCTGTAAACACTGCCCAGCTGAGCTCCGCTCGCGGCACTGCGCATGCGCGGAGCGCACCACCACCGCGGGCGGGGGAGGAAGGGAGCACACCACTGCTGCCCAGTGGGGGGCGCAGTCTCGGCCGTACCACGCAGAGCTGGCGCGGGGGGGACAGGACTGTACCACGGCTGGTTCCGTGAGGGGAGTTCCGGGGATGGAGCCGGCTGGAATTGGCTCCATGAGATCCGGGAAAACTTCCAGCAGCTTCTCCCAAAAGCCACTATCCAAACCTTGCCATGTACACTCAGGGTAACGTACCAGGACCAGACACAGCCTATGACTCTCGTTTTTCCCATTGCAAAGCTCCTGGTCGCATTTCCCCATCGCAGCGTGGGTGCCTTTCCCCATTCCCGGACTCTCTGCCCTTCCCAAAGTTCTCGTTCCCAGCACGAGGCTTCATCTCCACGCCTGCTCCTCCAGCTCACTGCCCAGCTGTCCCAGCTGTGCCAGTCCTGGTGGCCTGCCATGGGGCTGTGACAGCCTTGTCCCAGCGCCTGGTGGCATTGGGGCGTCCCTGTGGTGCCTCAGGTTTTAGCTTTTCTATTTTCAGATTCCTTACTGCTTTAGTGTGTAGGTCTGAGCTTCATATTAGGGGTAGTAAGCTCTCTTCACTGAGCAGGGAGACAAAACAATTCCTTCTCCAGCTGGGGACCAAGGACAAATGATCCAAATTTCAGGCCCAAGAGCAGAAACAACCTGGAATGAAGAGAAGATAACAAGCAGGATGGGACTTCATAACCTAAAGCTTTAATTGAACAATTAACCGCAATCTGCAAATGGAGCAGAGCTTATAAAAGTGAGAGGCCCTGTGAGCGCTCATGCATTTTGTGACCATTTTGGTCCATCCTGGGTGCAGCCCTGGCTGGGCTCTTGTGCTGCCCAAGGTGCATCCATGGAGGCCTTTTAATAAATCCCCGCTTTATTCTTTAACTCCATCCAGCCTCTGTTCTAGTCAGCCTTCCCAAGGCATCCCGGGATGCAGGAGCGAGGGGCTGGGGGATGCCAGTGAGCTGCTGGCACACACACAGGAGCCAAAGCTCCTGAGAGAAGCCTGGCCAGCACCAGATGTTCTGGTATCATTAGTCAGGCTTGGGAAAAAGCCATGGGAACTTAGGGGAAAAAATAAAATTGTGATGGGAACTGGTTGATAGTCTTCATTTTGAGCTGATGAACATCCAAATTTAGTCACATGCTGAGATTATTTTTTTTTCCCCTGCAAGCATAAATGCCAGATGAGAGTTTACTGAGGGATAAATAAGTGAGATGCAGATTCACCTGATTCCAGGGGCTTGAAGGAAACACAGAATATTGTGAAACTTCACAACATCTGCCATGCCATTCATTTCCTGTGGGATCCCTGTCCCATAACTGAGTGTTAGGCCATGAATTTAAATTTTACACACCTGTCAGTGACATAGGGAAAAGGTATCTCCTGTCACCTGTCTAAGACTGAGAGAAATTATCCTTTAAAAGTGTGTGTTTGTTTTTATGCGTTAGTGACCCACCCAGCATTGGCTGATGCTGCAGATTTGATAAAATTGCCTGGCCTGGCCTTGGATCCAGGACTTCATATGGCTGCAAAATGAGAAGAAATAACTGCAACAAGACAAGAGGCCTCTTAATTCAAGTCCTCTGGAGATGAATTGTGAAAAAAAAAAAGCTGTCTTGGCAGACACAACAAGCCTGCAGTGGCAAAAAAATAAGTATTACCCTGGTAAATGAGACTCAAATAGGAGAAAGTGAATCAGCATCCGAGATTTATTTATGCTTTAAGGTGATTATCTCAGCTCCCTTCATTAACGTGATAACAGCAGACTCTGCAAACAGGCACAGGGTAATACTGTAGATGTCTGCACTTTCATTCTGCAGAAGACAGCTGCTTGGGAGAAGGGGATTATTCGTGGAGAGCCAGCTCTGAAACTCCTCCTTGCTGATTCAACCGAAACAGGCCGTGGTGATTGCACTCTCCTCATCTTTCACACGGAGAATGCTCAAGGATAATGGCAGCACGCTGGAAACTGCAAACGCAGGACACACACACTCCTTGCACGTGTGATTCCATTCAGCATCTGCTCCCTTTGCTGCTGGAATCACTTGAAAAATAGCAGTTGGGTTTTGGTTTTTTTGTTTTTTGTTTTTTTTTTTTTTTAAGTGCAAAAGTTGTTAAAATAAAAGCTGGGTTATAAAAAAAATTGCAGTTGTTGCTAAAGCAGCTGTGCTGCCAGCAGAGAGCTCACAGGGGCAGAGGAGAACAGTGCTTGTGCTTCCTTCTGGCAGCAACGAGTCCTCAGGAAGCCCAGTAAGAACCTGAGGGGTGTTTTAGGGATTCCCAAATCCCCTGTCCCCTCTCGGGTGTATTCACAACTCCTAGCTGCTTTAAACTGCCAAGATCAGTGAGGCTTGCAGTTTCCAGCCAGAGAATTACAGGGATTAGCCAGGAGAAACGCACACAGGGGGGACATTTACCCACTGCATGTCCCCAGACCTGTCAGGAGCACAGCCACGGGGAGGGAGCAGCTGGAAGGACACATCATCCCCAAGGGACAGGATGTTTTCTGCACCTCCGACTCCTGCACATCTCTGCTGCACGTGGCCCAAATCTCTCGTGCCACACTGTGCCCAGACAGCCCCGCTGTCACTGCTCCACGGGCTCACCCCCAGCTTCCCACTGGTTCTCCTCCCCTGGCAGCTTTTCCCCATCTCTTCGAGAATGTTGCTGAAAACACCTCCATGGGTGTCAGAGCTCTGGGGGATACCAAAAATTGCCTGATCATATTGCAAAAATCCCCACATTTAGGAAGAAAAAGAACGGTTGGGTGTTTCGTCATTCCAGGGGTCTCCAGCTGCTGATTCTCTGTGTTTCCTCTTTCCCTTCCAGCTGCTCATTCTCTGTGTTTCTTCTTTCCCTGCTCTTTACAAAGTCCTTCCTTTCCTGCTTGCTGGGGCTTTGTGAGCCAGCAGTTAGAGTCAGCAATAATCAGTGACTCTCCCCTGCCTACAAACGCCTGCGGGCAGCTGCCCCTGGCTTGGAGAGCCCCAGCAGCCCTGGGAGTGTTAAAAGCAGAGCAGGATGAGGAAAGCAGGGCCTGGTGGCACTTCAGTGGCAGCGTTTCTGTCCCAGCCGTGCACCACAAGGTGTCCCCAGCAGTACAGGCATCGCCTCGGGCCTCGGAGGTGGCACCTCAGCATCTCCCGGGCTGGGGCAGGGTCCCTCACAGGCACCAGTCCTTGCTCTCAGCAACCGCAGTCTCACCAGGGAGAATCAGTCTCCATCCTTCATTAGCTGAGATAATTGCTGAGAGCAAGCAATTTTCACAAGGCCAAGCTGAAGCCAAGATTTTCCTTATCTTTATTTTCCCCTGTTTTACAGTTTCCAACTCCATTTTTTTAAAAACCAGTTTCTTTAATAAATATTTTCAAAACAGCAGTCAGCATGAATTAACTTCTGATCTCTTAGTGATGCTGAGTTAAAATGAGATGTTTTCATTTATTTGGAAGATCAAACAGCAGAAATGCATTTTAGCCCCCAAACCAGGGCCCAGCAGACTGAGCTGACCTGCAGCCTGGCGATACAGATGGTTGGTTAAGTCAGCAGGGTAATTAGTGAGTGACAGGAGGACTCACATAAATTAAGAGCTGGGGGAGCATTAAATCATAGGGGTATATTTTCACCATTTTTTTTTCATTTTGTAAAATATGCTGTGTTGCCTTTTCTGTGGTCAGTTTGGCTCTATACCACTTTCATATGCAAATATTCTATATATGCATATGCACACACACGCATGTATGCAAATACATGCAGACATATGCATTTACACTAGAATTAATATTAACACACTGACAGCAAATTGCTTGAGATCCTCTTGCCCATGCAAAGGGTTTCTATATTTACATATATATATATATATATATGTGTGTATGTGTGTGTGTTTCATCTTGCTTCACTTCATCTCAGGGCTCTGTGAGTAATTGCTGAAGCAAGAGGAAGAACATATGTCTTGATTTCCACTGGATTGCACTGCACATAACCAGTGCCACATGGAAAAAGGACTCCTAAAGCCCTGGATGCATCTCACTTAAGTGTGTCATCGAAGAAAGGCGGCCAGGAGATGCTGCAGCCTGGCTGAGAGTGGGAGGAGGTGTCACCAGACATCCCTGACAGTGGGGACATGGAGCAGAGAGGTGTTTCATCTCTTCTTGGTACTTCCAGGAGCACCAGCGAGCCCAGCTCTCTGTCCTGTCCCTCTGCTGCCTTGTTGTGGCCCATCTGCCATGATTTAGGAGGCAGCTCCCACATAAAAATCTCAGAAATCAGGCTTTTCATATTGATGGAGGAAGAAAACCATTCCTGGATCTTGATTCATGGATTAAATAAAATCAATGGATTTATAAATAATAAAAATGCCATCAGATGGCAGCCATATCACACTTCCCTCCTTTGCCTTTGACAGTCCTTCACGTCCCACCTGCAGACTCACCGATGGGGCTGATCCAGCCACAGCTGTCCCCTCAAAGACCACGGGAGCTCTCTATCCTGCTCAGAAAGCCCTTCCAAAACCTCCCCGCTCCAGCAACAGGAAAACATCTTTAAATTTCGTGTGGAAATTTATTCCTGGCCAAGATGTGGCTTATTTGATCTCCCACCTGTATTATCTTCTAACATAAATCATTCCCCTTCCTCCCACCCTGAATGTGTTTATGAAAAGTAATCATATCCTCTCTTAACCTTTGTTTTTCTAGGCTAAACAAGCCAAGCTCTTTTAATCTCCTCTCCTAAGATAGGATCTCAGTTCTGCTAATCACTCTGCCAGTCCTTCTCTGCACCTGTTCAAGGATAAATTAATCTTTTCTTTTTCCAAAGAGAGATCCCAGAACTACACACAATATCCCACACGAGGTCGTAGCAATACTGATATTTCTCTGTGTCTGCCAAATAAATGGTTTGTTGCATGAGACTTTCTGGAGAACAAATGGAAAATAGATGCAAATCTATAAATTAATAAACGCAACACAACCTTAAACATAACAGAACCTTGCCCAAGGAGATCACTGTGTTACTTGGACTTGCATTCTGCTCCTTTGCATTTGTGGGTGCAGGTCCTTTACAGGCCTCAATCAGTGAGTGTCCATATTTCATTTAGCCTGGATGAGCACCAGGACCTTGTATTAAAGGAGGCACTGAGGAAAGTCTTTTCTGTGTTTCCCTCAGCCTTTGCTGTGGCAAAACACCCTTTGAAATCACGGCTGACTGCAGAGATGCAAAGTCAAATGATGAAAAACCTCTTGCATTCGTCTCTTCTCTTTTCAAAATGATTTTCCAGTTTTACTCGGGGTTTAATTAAATTTCTGTGACCCAGGCAGGGAGTTCAGCCTTTCTTGATTAATGCTCTTTTAGGTGGCTCTGCTGATAAGAATTTAGCATCAACAATTGAGCTAACAAGCCCCAGTGAACAGTTTATAGCAGGAGACTAATTCTATTAACACTTTGCAATGTCAGGACTCCACTTTGAGCTAAGAGCTGAGAGGAGAGATGGGGGAGAGGGAGCATATGTAAAATTTGGGAACAAAATCACCAAGATTCAGCTTCTTTGTGGGCAGAGCTCATCTGGTTTAGCTGACAAAATCAGAATTTCACCTGTTCTATTTTTTTTCTTCTCTCCTGACTGATGTTCTGCACTTTTTTGGCTCGTTGTGATAAGAGCTGGGAATAAGGAGTGGAACTGAATGGCAGCATTGATAAGAGAAATGAAAGGGTAATGCGATGACATGATACAGGAGTGGAGCCTGTGCTGGATGTGTACTGCAGTGCAGGATGGTCAGGACAAAGATGCTTGTGCTGACAGTTTCAAATTAGTCTGTTGTGACAGAAAAATTGGGGTGAATGCTCTGCAGAAACCTTTCTGTTACTTTTTGGGTGACAATGGAAATATCTTTCAGGTGTGTTGTGATTCACAAAAATTTTCTCTCTCTCTCTTTCCTTCTCCTCCCTACCCTGGCTAAAAGTACCCCTAAAATCTCACTCTGTTTGTGGTACAAAGTCTTGGCCAAGATATTGCAGTTGCTCCATTCACCCAGAGCTTCTCACCTCCAGTACCTGGACACCCAGGTTTGGACTTGTCTGTTTTGAGCTGCCCACAAACTTCATGCAAGAGTCTCTTTTGTGGGAGCCTCAGAAGCCAGATCATTATTTTACAGCTGTTGTTTTCCTTTCTCACCGGGACAGCACAGGGGCATTTCTCCATCCCTGGACACCATCTCTCCTGCTGACCTTTCTTACTTCCTCAAGGCACCCACTTAGGATTCCCACTCATTGCTGCTTTGCCTGGGACCAGTCCTGTGGCTCTGCAGCTCACCAGGACTGGAGGAGGATTGGGATGCCCATGGACAACGGGGCTCTTCCAAGGCTGGTGGCTGAGCTCTGTCCCAGCAGGAGCCCCCCAGCACCCTTCAGGACTCCCTGAGCTGTTTCCCTGCTCTTCCCAGGAGCAGGGGTGGACGCTAAGTGCTGCTGGCAAGTCAGCAGCCGCAGGCCAGGCAGGGCGGGGTGGCTGCACCCCTGTGTTCACCCATGCTGTGGTTGGTGTTCACAGGCTGAGCTTTTAGTTTTTAGTTTATTTATTTTACAAACAGGCTAACGATGCAACTCGATTATTTGGGGAATTTGATTGCCTTTGCTGTCAGTGCAGTCATGGGGAGGATCAGCAGTGCTTCAGCCCCTCATCAGCAGTGATATCCCACATCACACACTGCTCCTGCTGAAACCCCCCTCCCTCAGCTGGTACCCCTTTGCTGTCCCTGGATGAAACCCATGACAAAACATGCTGAGGGCACACAGCCACCCTCCCTTCCTCTCCCCCCATGACTTTTGCTACAGCATCGCTGTAAATTGTAGCTGTCAGCAGGGGAGCACACTCATCAGGGGACTCCAGCCATAATCACTGCAAAGCTGATGCGTGGATCTAAGTCCTGGATGCTCCCCAATATCAAATCACAGCAGGGACACAACTAATACCCTTGTTCCCTCTCCTGAAAACGTGAAGACCCACTGAGAAATCCTTGATGAGGGAGGCTCAGACAGCGCTCCTGACCTGTCAGGACAAGAGGCAGCCAAAGCTTTGGTCCCCAAAGGCACCTGCACTGGCAGTGCTGCCAGGGCCGTGCTCACCATGGGAGCCACGTCATGAGCATGGTCAGAGACCCCCCTGCCTTCATCTCTACAGCTGTTGGAAGTGGCCTCATGCACAAAGGGCAGTGTCCTCATTAAATCCTGCGGAGGGTTGCCATGTGGCCAGCAGAAATTTTGTTTTGTTTTATTTTGGGAAGCAGCACAGTAATATATTCAGCACCTCCAAACGTAATGGGGTGACAGATGGGAGCTGGGCCCTGGCTTTCATGGGAAAGGCTCCACTCAGCAGGGAAGCAGTAAGTTTCCCACCTAATCTTCTGCAACCTTCAGACTCCTAACAACTGTAAGAAGCAAAGCAGTGGGTAGTTATTAAATTAATGACTTCATCCCCAAGCTGGTAATAAATATTTTATAGTTTTATCCCTCCACCGTGTAGACTGCTCTAGACAGACCAGACTGTTTATTAATCTAGCTTCTGGATTTATGTTATTTAGTTGCTAAACAGCCTCAGCACGGTTAGGCTGGATTATTAAATGCTGGAGCCTGAGTGGGAGTCCTCTAACAAATGGCAAAACCTGAGGAGCTTGATCTGGGACTTGGCTTATCAAAACCAAAACAACTTCCCTGCAGTGCTAAGGCCAGGTTAGCCCTTGTTTGAGTCAAAACCATTCAACCATTGCCTCATGCTCAATGTATGTGGACTTTGGGACTTGTGAGTAAGGAAGAGGCAAGGAAAAGTTCTGGCACATCCTGGTTTCAATAAGGATGTGCTGGTGTCAACCTGCAGTGGGCAGGATGCTGTGAGGGCATCTTAGCATGGACAGGTCCTTCTGGGGAAGCTCAGGTAGAGCTTGTGTCCTTGTTCTATCCCTCTGTGGCTCTTTGGGTCATCACAGATAGTCCCTGTCATTTAAACAAGAGAGCACTGCAGTCATAGATATGAAGGCAGGCTTTAGAGGTTCTTTATATTTCCTTGTTGACAGGGTCGAAAATGTCTTTAAAACAGATACTACCATTTCTACAACAGTTGCTGGTTTATTCATCCCACTGAGGGATGGGGATGAAGGCAGGTGGAATAACAAGAGCTATTTGTCTGAAGAATGCATCATTCTCATGCTTTTTCAAAGCCTCAATCCCACAAGCCCTTCTGTACAAAGCAGGAGGTCATTTCAGGATATGTCTTCTCATAAAAGCGTGGGAGAAGTGAGTGTGCTAACAAGTGCAGGCCAGAGCCTTTGAATCTAACCAAGCTGTGCTGGAGCAATTTCCAGCTCAGGGCTGCTCTATTGGCTGCAGTATCATCTCCAGCCCATCCCCAGTCTCAGCATTGTCTTTCTGAGGCTCAGGAGGGATGAATTTGATGCTAAATGGCATCTCTGAAGAGCAAAGTTGCTTTCTCTCCCCAGTAGCCCGATGGGAACAAGGCAACCCCTTCCTGACCACCCAGCTGTGTGTTTTTCAGGACCCCTTGGTTTTGGGAGCAGGGTGAGGTGATTCCAGCCTTCACTCAGAGAAGCTGTGGGGCAAGGGGAACAAAAATCAGAAAAATGCATGAGGCTGGGAAAGAACCCCCCCTTTCTGCTCACAGCTGAAAGCCATGGCTGGAACCCTCTCTGGGAGAAATCAGGTCGATGCTGACAAGTGGAAGGTACCACTGGAGGAATGGGTCATTAGCAGCTTTTAGCAATTAACAGCAGCCTCAGTGAGGCCAAATGACTCTCGTTGGTCAATGGTTTATCGATGTGTTTAGAGACAACCATATGCTGATGAGTACCTTTTCCCTGGCATCCTTGAAGCCAAAGGCCCACTCTGCTCTGACATTCTGCTCTCACCCTACACCCTGTTTGAGGAGGCTTAAGAGCTCTCCTAAGCACACCTATAAACTGAGAGTGCACCATCTTAAACCAATTCAATTCCCTTCCCTGTGATAAAGGACGCCAGTTCCGAGAAGATAACATCTCCCAGTGATGGCTCCCCGAGCTGCAATTTAGCACAAATCTGAGCGCTCTATTATCCAGCTCAGCCAATTCGTTAAGGAAGGACAGGCAAGCACATCTATTAGCTCGATCATCATAATCAAATATTGGCACTGCTCAGCGTTGCAAAGTTGAGCGAAACCCCCATAAAACAATTATGTGCCCTTCAGGAAAACAGCGTGCCAGCCGGTGAGGTGAACATGAGTCCGACTGCTTTTCCTCCTGTGAGAAAAGGACAGAATCCCATCAACTCCAAGTTAAGTACAGCAAAGCCTCAAAGAGACTTTGTTCTTGGGGCTCCTGGGCAAGTTGGGCTCCATCTGCATCTCCGTAGTTGCTGGGGGTCTTTAATCTCAGGGACCACTGGCTAAGGGATCCTAAGCCTGCCCTAAGCTTCTGCACCAGGACACCTTGCAGACAGTAAATGAGGGCAGAAAAAACTTCCAGTGAACACCCAAGGCCATGCACACACTCAAGGAAAGGCTTTAGGAAATCTTCCTTCTACCCAAACTTTTCTCCACAGTTTTCTGACTGCTGTTCTTGCCCTTTCAGCTCTGTTTTACTCTGCCCCTTCCCTTTCCTGCCTGTGGTAGGGCCACCTCCTTCTGCTGAAACCCAGCAGTGCTTGTGCTTCCGTGCAGGGACAGACAGAGAAGTTCAGTTAATCAGACAACTGAATTTCTTGGTGATGAACCTGCCTGAAATTCCCATTTGATCCAATTAATGCAGTTCCAAATGGCCTTAATATGACTTACATTCTTTCACCTCTGCTACAGCAGAGCAAAACTGAATTTTGGCAGCTTTAGAAATTATCCAACAGAGATCAGTGAAAAATTCTCTTCATTGCCACAGCTTCAAAACATAAACTCTTACCAGAGAAAAGGCTCCGTTCTTCCAAGAGGGCAATCTGTGAACATCACAGTCAGGTTGATGCAACTGAGCAAATCTTGTTGGCAAAAATCAGTTTTTGAAGTGTTTTTGGAAATCCAGGAAGAAAAAGTGTCCATCTCTGTGTTGCATCCCAGGGCTGGCATCTCCTGTACTGCTTTCAGTGGCATCTCCTCTGCTCACACACCACCTGTGAAAGCACAAAACCAAAAGATCTTGAAATCCTGCAATGGTTTGTGTTGGAAGGGACCCTAAGAATCATGAAATCCTGGAATGGTTTGTGTTGGAAGGGACCCTAAGAATCATCTCGTTCCAATCCCCTGCCATGGGCAGGGACACCTTCCATAGACCAGGGTGCTCCAAGCCCTGTATAACCTGGCCTTAGACACTTCCAGGGATGGGGCAGCCACAGCTTCTCTGGGCAACCTGTGCCAGGACCTCACAGGGAAGAATTCCTTCCCAATATCACATCTAATCCTTCCCTCAGGCAGTGTGAATCCAATTCCCCTTGTCTTGCCCCTCCACACCCTTGCCCCAAGTCCCTCTCTATTTCTCTTGGGCATCCTTCAGACACTGGAAGAAGCTCTCCTTTTCTCCAGGCTGAACACCCCCAGCTCTGAGCACTCCCAGCCTGTCTCCGTAGCGGAGGTGCTCCTGCACTGCCTGGAGGAATCCAGCCTTCCTGGGACTTACGATTCCCATCACAGCACTAGTGGGATTTTAAGCACCTGCTTGGCTGGATGGTGGCAGCTCCTTCTCCAAAGCCTTCAGAGATACCAAATCTAAATTCCCCTGAAATCCCCCAGCTGAGGAGGTGGGAGGTGCACAGACCCTGACTGGAACTGCAGGTGAGCAGGGACACGCTGACCACCCCCAAGCCACGGTGCAGGACAAGGACAAAGCCCAGCAGGGACACGTTGGCAACAGCTTGAAGAAAGACCATAGGAACTAAAGTCACAAACAGAACTGGGTTTTATTATGAAAGAACCCTGCCAGTACATAAGGAAGTTCTGTCTGCAAAATACATTTCCTGAGGAAAGTAGATCACAGTATTCGTTTTCACAGAATAACATGTAGCCTGCTATAACTTTCAATGTGACTCTTTATTATTTAAATATTAACAGTATTCCTTCACATAAACAAGTACTCAGTCATCACATAACCAACACACAAACAACAAAATAAATATACAACAAGAGCACAGTTCATTTTTTTTCCCGACTTAAATATTAAATAAATAATAAATACAGAATTTTCATTTCCTGTTATCAGTGCCTGAAACAATATGAATGAAAAAAAAAAGAAAAACTGAAAAAGTCTCTCTTCCCCCCAGTGCCCCTGCCCCCACAAAAAAACAAACCAAAAAATTATCAAAATGTCTCAGTTATAAAATATCTTTAAAAAAATTCCCATCATTAAAAGAATAAATAACAAAATATATAAAAAATAACTTGGTTGCATCAAAATTACAAGTAGGAGTTGTAGATAGGGGTTTTTTATTTTTTTTCTTTTTTTTGGAATATCATTTTTTTACGGTCAAAAGTTTTAATTTTTAACTTTTTTTTGCTTCTTTTATCTTCATTTCTATGGTGCAGTGTCCAGTTTAAAATAAGTATAAAATTAATAAATAAAAAAGTTAAATAAATAGCAAAAAGTTAACATAAGGTGTTGTAAATATAAATTACATACATCTTGCCAAAATTAAATAATTTACAGCATAATTAAACTAACTACTTTTTTTTTTCTTCTCTTTCTTCCAGTAAGTGCAATTTCTCTACTTTTAAATACTAACTGAATTGCAGTCACAATCAATTTGGACTCTATTTACATGTTAAGAACGTTGTGTTTTTAACACCTCAAATTTTATATTTTTTTTCCCTTTTTTTTTCTTTTTTTTTTAATTTTTGCACTTGGGATGGGTTCTAAAATAAGTGAACTCTGGAGTCTGATCCTGCAAACACTTAAGTATGGGAGCAAGCCCACCCAGGCCAACTGCCCTGTGGAACTTAACACAGGGAACAACTCCAATCAAGCCACTCATGGCCTTCCAGGCCAGATCCCGTGGCCATGGTAGCCACTGGGGCTTTCCACTGACTTCCCCAATTATACCCTAAATAGGGTATAATAGGAATTATACCCTAAATATCTGCAGGATTTGGCTTGAAGCAACACCACACTCTTGCTTTTTGTTGGGGTCAACAAGATCCTCCCCAGCTCTGCCTGCCCCACGGCTGGGAGTGAAGCAGGATATGGGATGTGGGATATGGGATGCCCCCACGCTGGGGGGTTCTGCCCCACTGAAGTGTTTGGAGAAGGAAGTGAGCTCCAGGTGGGAATGAAGGTGGGGAGCAGCCCCGTGGGGTGACAGCTGGCCCTGGCCATGGAGCAGAGCCCCAAAGACATTCATAGAGTTGTTCTCTAAGTGCACAGAGGGCTGTGTGTATCCAGCTGCTTACAACTGCTTCTTTGGAATAATTCCCAATACCTGAATCCTCTTATTTTTTCCTTTTTTTTCTTTTTTTTTTTTTTTTTACAGCTTCTCTGGGCAACCTGTGCCAGGACCTCACAGGGAAGAATTCCTTCCCAATATCACATCTAATCCTTCCCTCAGGCAGTGTGAATCCAATTCCCCTTGTCTTGCCCCTCCACACCCTTGCCCCAAGTCCCTCTCTATTTCTCTTGGGCATCCTTCAGACACTGGAAGAAGCTCTCCTTTTCTCCAGGCTGAACACCCCCAGCTCTGAGCACTCCCAGCCTGTCTCCGTAGCAGAGGTGCTCCTGCACTGCCTGGAGGAATCCAGCCTTCCTGGGACTTACGATTCCCATCACAGCACTAGTGGGATTTTAAGCACCTGCTTGGCTGGATGGTGGCAGCTCCTTCTCCAAAGCCTTCAGAGATACCAAATCTAAATTCCCCTGAAATCCCCCAGCTGAGGAGGTGGGAGGTGCACAGACCCTGACTGGAACTGCAGGTGAGCAGGGACACGCTGACCACCCCCAAGCCACGGTGCAGGACAAGGACAAAGCCCAGCAGGGACACGTTGGCAACAGCTTGAAGAAAGACCATAGGAACTAAAGTCACAAACAGAACTGGGTTTTATTATGAAAGAACCCTGCCAGTACATAAGGAAGTTCTGTCTGCAAAATACATTTCCTGAGGAAAGTAGATCACAGTATTCGTTTTCACAGAATAACATGTAGCCTGCTATAACTTTCAATGTGACTCTTTATTATTTAAATATTAACAGTATTCCTTCACATAAACAAGTACTCAGTCATCACATAACCAACACACAAACAACAAAATAAATATACAACAAGAGCACAGTTCATTTTTTTTCCCGACTTAAATATTAAATAAATAATAAATACAGAATTTTCATTTCCTGTTATCAGTGCCTGAAACAATATGAATGAAAAAAAAAAGAAAAACTGAAAAAGTCTCTCTTCCCCCCAGTGCCCCTGCCCCCACAAAAAAACAAACCAAAAAATTATCAAAATGTCTCAGTTATAAAATATCTTTAAAAAAATTCCCATCATTAAAAGAATAAATAACAAAATATATAAAAAATAACTTGGTTGCATCAAAATTACAAGTAGGAGTTGTAGATAGGGGTTTTTTATTTTTTTTCTTTTTTTTGGAATATCATTTTTTTACGGTCAAAAGTTTTAATTTTTAACTTTTTTTTGCTTCTTTTATCTTCATTTCTATGGTGCAGTGTCCAGTTTAAAATAAGTATAAAATTAATAAATAAAAAAGTTAAATAAATAGCAAAAAGTTAACATAAGGTGTTGTAAATATAAATTACATACATCTTGCCAAAATTAAATAATTTACAGCATAATTAAACTAACTACTTTTTTTTTTCTTCTCTTTCTTCCAGTAAGTGCAATTTCTCTACTTTTAAATACTAACTGAATTGCAGTCACAATCAATTTGGACTCTATTTACATGTTAAGAACGTTGTGTTTTTAACACCTCAAATTTTATTTTTTTTTCCCTTTTTTTCTTTTTTTTTTTTTTTAATTTTTGCACTTGGAATGGGTTCTAAAATAAGTGAACTCTGGAGTCTGATCCTGCAAACACTTAAGTATGGGAGCAAGCCCACCCAGGCCAACTGCCCTGTGGAACTTAACACAGGGAACAACTCCAATCAAGCCACTCATGGCCTTCCAGGCCAGATCCCGTGGCCATGGTAGCCACTGGGGCTTTCCACTGACTTCCCCAATTATACCCTAAATAGGGTATAATAGGAATTATACCCTAAATATCTGCAGGATTTGGCTTGAAGCAACACCACACTCTTGCTTTTTGTTGGGGTCAACAAGATCCTCCCCAGCTCTGCCTGCCCCACGGCTGGGAGTGAAGCAGGATATGGGATGTGGGATATGGGATGCCCCCACGCTGGGGGGTTCTGCCCCACTGAAGTGTTTGGAGAAGGAAGTGAGCTCCAGGTGGGAATGAAGGTGGGGAGCAGCCCCGTGGGGTGACAGCTGGCCCTGGCCATGGAGCAGAGCCCCAAAGACATTCATAGAGTTGTTCTCTAAGTGCACAGAGGGCTGTGTGTATCCAGCTGCTTACAACTGCTTCTTTGGAATAATTCCCAATACCTGAATCCTCTTATTTTTTCCTTTTTTTTCTTTTTTTTTTTTTTTTTGTTGCAGAATGGCGCCCACGCTGTGATTTCGTGCAAATCCCAGAACACCAAACCAAACCATCCTCATTGCCCTGTGGATACGTGTAAGGAATCAACTCCTGGTTCACAGTACATAAGCACTTTTCTGGCCATCAATTAATATCTCTCTTTTTGTTGGTTTTTGCTTCTTTTTGATTCGATTTGATTTGTTTTGTTCATCACAATCTCAACCGTTCTCTGGCATTGATGTATGATCTCTGGACTGGCAGTACTGCGCCACTGTAGGGATGATCACAATAATGAAAAGAACCAGAACTGTCATCAAACAGATATCCAAAAAATCATATACACCGGACCATGACATTAAAGAAATTCTTCTGTTTGAAATATCTGGAATTGGCCTATTCATAATAGCTACTCTCATATTTAAGACAGACAAAGGAATACTGTAGTTGCAAACTCCAAAAGCTTCCCTGAGAACCTTTTTTCCATTGCGCTTTCCACTGGAGATCCAGAACTGCTCTTCAGATTTCTTTCAGAAAATAAAAATAAGCTACTTTATAATACTTCAGAGTTCCCATGCCCAGTGGATATCTGAACACTTCAGGGTTGGGAGGCCCAGCACAGGTTCAGATTTACAGGTAGCTTGCAGCTCCAGCACTTGTAGCAACATAGAACATAACTCATGTGTGAGTAGGTGATCTGGACATACGACCATAGACAACATGAGGGTTTAAGCCAGTCATACACTAGTCTTGGATCAGACAAGACCCTGTTCTTGTAACATTTTAACCCTTGGATCTATTCTGCAAGAACAAGCCAACTCATGGAAGATGCCTGCTCTTCACCTGCTACCAAGCCCCACAGCCTTCTGGAGAATTTAACCTTCCATCCTAATCTACCTCGTGGTCTAGGTGGAAAAAAATCCCACTTTTGTCAAGAAGGTCCAAAGTTAAGTAAACGAGAACATTGAGTTTGATCAGTTCCATGTCTCAGAAATGGCCTCTTGGTTACATTTTGGTCCTTTTTTTCTTTTTTTTTTTTCATTCATTAAACAAGTTTTCCAACTTGTAAACCTGAATACTTGGAGGGGAAGTTCCATCTTACAGTCTGTTTGCTTGCTGCTCTCCATCCTGTGGCGCTACACCTGGATGCCCTTGACAGCTTGCTTGATGCTCTCCAGCAGGTCCTTGTTCTCCGGGTTCTGGTAGCACTCCTGGTTGGTGTACATGTCTGTCAGCGTGTTCACATAGGCATCAAAGTTCTGCTCACTAATTGGATCCTGCAGCCAAAAAAAAAAAAGTCAAATCAAAGCGTTAGTAAAAGAGAAGGACGAGGATGAGAGTCTTTGCAATAAATCATCTGCGTATTTTAGTGCCCAGAGGAGTTGTGGATTCCTAAAAGTGCTCAAGGCCAGGCTTGGAGAAACCTGGTCTAGGGGAAGGTGTCCTTACCCATGGCAGAGGGCTTGAACAGTGTGAGTTTTAAAGTCCCAAACCATTCCATACATACTCTGTATGTACAGACAGACAAAGGTCTCCACATCAAAGCCTTTTTGTGTGCAGTGCTGCATCTACAGGAATCTCATCATCGCCCTAATCCCACCAGATCTTAACCAGGTCCTTAATTTTATGCACTGGCCTTGTGGAGCTATTAACAGCATCAGGTTAAGTGTGTGCAGGCAGTCTGACAGGCTGGAGGCTGAATTAAGGCATGGAAATGAAGGGCTGGTGGACAACAGGACTGCTGAAACATCACGGAGGGAACCAAAGGCAAAGTCAGGTCACCTTGGGCTCACAGCTGCCCAGCCCAGCTCCCTGCTGCAGTACAGCTTCTGCTTTTGAGGCGCATTGCAAGCGTCTAACTTGGGCTTAATGGGGGAAAAAAGAGAGGGAGAAGGAAGAAAAAGAATGGGATTAAAATGAGCATAAAAGTCTCATGGGCATCATTTAATTGGAGTTGCCTTAAACCTTGAAAAAATATTTGCTGAACAGTTTATTTGACCTTTATGTGTCAAATACTTTACAAAAAAGCTCTCAGCGAGTGGTTTTCTGCCAGTTAGGCAGCTGGGTGAATACTATCCAAAACTGCTCTGCTGGAGGATGGCTTCTCTCCAGCCAGCCTGAATTTAAATACAAACTCCAATGAAAAGGATTCCCAAAAAAAAAACGAAAAGGAAAAAAAAATAGGATGGAAGAAAAAATAAATCAAAAGCTCATTCCTCTGATCATTGCAATGGTCTTTATGAGTTGTAAGAGGACAGCTTCCTCAACAACACGAGCTCCACCTCCACACACCTGGTTTTGACAACAGTAATTACATTCCTGGGAATAGAGAGAAGGTAATTAATAGCCTTTTGTGGTTTTACTATTTTAATGCAGTCTTTTCATTTCTCAGTAACTCTATGGTAACATGCTGTGGGCTGTTAGACCTTGTTAAATTAAACAAAATACACTCTCTTTAAGAATGCTATTCTTTAGCTGCCAGCTATTCAAAACTGAATTGAAACTACCTGCATTGTAATAGGAGCTCTAAGATCTTTCTGACGTTGAAATCCAATCCCTCCTGATCTCTGCTTGTGCTGTCTTAGCCTAAAAGGCACTGGGTGCCCTTGATAAAGTTTCCTATTTTGTGATAGTGCTCCCAGATGTAATGAGACAGTACAATAGATAAAAAGGGAGATCAGCAGAAAATGACAACAAAAGGGAGATACAATGCAAGCTTCAGAGATAAGGGAAAAGTACTGATCTTACAAAGGACACATAGGTGTATGGAAATAAATTCTCCCACTCTTTAATTGTGAAAAAGCCTTATCATGAATTTGGTTTGGCACAGCTCCCTTGATGACGCCAGCTTGGGGTGAGCACTGTCAAAGTTTCTTACCATGTGCGGAAGGCGGATGTTGGCAAGACTTTGGATGAGAGCCTGGCTCAACCCTGAGAGCTCCAGGAACAGGGCTTCGTTTTGCTCCTCTATGATTTTGTTTTCCTCCTCAATGTTCTTCAGGTTCTTCTCCATGGTGGAGATCTGTGGAGCAAGGAGCACGGCAGGGTCACCAACCCTCACCAGGGCACCCACCGACACCCATCAGCCCTGGGCTTGAATGCATGGCCAAGGACACAAACCTGGGACTGGAGTTTCACCATGGCCGCTTCCATCTCCGAGTTGGACTCGTTCAGCTCACTGATCTCCTTGTTCAGCTGCTTGATCTCCTCATCGTTCTCCAGAACTGCAGGAGGGAAGGTCATGGGCAGTCAACAAATGCTCTTGCGAGAAGCAAAACTGTTGGGCTTTCTGCTGAGCCCATCCTGCTGTGCCGTCCTTACCTAGCTTTTACATCCTTGAAACAGGACATACCTCTCACCTGCCTTTTTCTTTCTATTTTTTTATAATTAATATTTTTATTGTCACAGTTCAATGATACTTGAACAGGTCAATATGTAAATGCAAAAGCAAAGGACAGCAGAGCAGTTGAGGTCCAACACATCCCCACACCCGGCAAGGTTGATTGTCCTGAACAGTCAGGTCACTCTCTCTAATCCTGAGCTTGGAATGATGCCATTTAAAAAACTAATGCATATCTTGATGAGAAATTACGAGCTCCATAAAATAAAGCAATATTTCTAGAGGAGTGCAGGTATTTATAGGTTCCAAACTATCAAGTTCAATGCTTGAACCTTGTCAAATACCACAGAAAGCTCACTAATAGCACTGGAAATGCAAAGTGCCATCGCTAACAAAATTCCAGATCCAGAAATATCTCAGTATTAAAAGCCGTGAATAGGTGAAAATCGCTGAATGACTGCAAGGGATTTGTAAAAATGCCAGTGAATATATGAAAAAAAAAAAAAAGTCTGAATTTCAGCATTACTTCTTTTGCCTTCTTTATTGTTGCTCCCTTAAAATGTGTGACTCAAGGAGTGAGACTGGTACCATGCCAGCACAAACACCCAGAAAACACAAGGAATGGGTCTTCAAAGTACATGGTGTCCTTGAAATCTGTGCCCAGATTTCAGCTTAAACCTCCCAGTCTAAAAAGAAAAAGATCTATGGGCTCAACACCCTGACACACCTGCAAGGCAAAGGAGTGAAAAATCTTACCGTCGCTGGTCTTGAACTTTGTGTTGAGAATTTCATCCCCTGAGAGTTTTCCTTTCTTCCCAGCAAAAGTAGCTCTTGGACACCCTGACAAACTGAAAAACAAGTAAAAAGGGGTTTCATAAACTCTCAGTATTTATAGGTGCTTATGTTCCCAACATAAGAACATGTGCCATTTGGTGGAATTCAAGCTGCGAGACAGTTCTTCTAAAAGCTTTTTATGGTACAGAGGAAATTGCTTTATGAATAACACCACAAAACGCCCCATTTATAAAGTGAGAGTGATTTTCTTTAAGCAATGATTAAAAACACATTGCTTTCTAAAAGAGGAGGTGTGCCAGGTGAGGAGGGTGAGAAGAGTCTGGTTGTCTTGGGCACCAAGCTCCTATTTGTGGTGCTCAAATTGTGTTCTATTTGCTCAGCATGCAAATAGAGATTTAGATTTGAGGTTAGGAAGAAATTCTTCCCTGTGAATGTGGTGAGGCCAGAGCTGCCCAGAGAAGCTGTGGAAGATATTGCTGGAAGTATCCAATGCCAGGTTAGACAGAGCTTGGAGCAGCCTGGAATAGTGGAAAGTGTCCCTGCCTGTGGCAGAGGTTGGAATGAGATGATCTTTAAGGTCCCTTCCAACCTGAACCATTCTGATTCTGTGAATATTAAAACAACCACACATTTTCTCCGTTCAGTAAACTTCAACCTGAACAAACTCAGCATCAATTTCACAGTTCAGCACCAAAATTTCAGTTCTGTTCTTGAGCCTGGCATGAGGATATGAACGCTGCTCAAGCAGCATCTTGGGGCAGGTAGATTTATCCACAACAAAATCATCACACTCGCACTGATGTAAAGCCCGGGATTTACCTTCTGTGAGTGAGGAAGCTCCCGTTGGCGTGGCCAGAACCGTCACAGCCTGGGGTGGGGCAGGTTGGGCCTTCGTTCTTCAAGGACTTCCAGGAGAAGGAGGAGCCGTTGAGCGATCCTTCCTTCTGCCTGCGGGCTGCCAGGGGGCACCCCGAGGCGCTCCGGTGAGACGCGTACTTGCCGCTGATGTGTCCCAGCCCGACGCAGCCCGGAACGGGACACCTGGGCACGGGGAACCAGCCAAAGTTACATCAAGGGGAAGGAACAGAAGGAAGGAATAAAGAAAGGAAGGAAATTGTTGATGAGCAGGAATGAGGAAGCCTGGGAAGAGAGCATTTGTATTTGAGTCTCGTCTGGAGTTTATAGGGGAGATAGTTGGTTGATGGAAATGGCAGATGGGGAATTAAGAGCTACGACTGCTCCTTCAAAAGAGACAAAGAGAATAAAGGAGAATTCTGCAGGAGGGAAGTCTGTGGAGGTCACGTCACGTGTGGCAAAAGTAGTCCCAGTGGTTTCAGAAACCAGGTATTTGGTGCCTCACTGGGGGTAAAAATGGCAGGTTGGGCTGCCTGACATAGGATCCTGATGTACCCCAAGGCTGACACTCACACTGAGCCATCACACAGGTGCTGCTGGCTCTGCCCTGTGTCGCTGCTGATGAACCCAGGCTCATCTCTTATCACCCTGCACCAGCACAGTCAACACAGCATAGGAGCCCTGTCTGTGCCCCTGGGGACACAGCCCTCCCCAGGAGCCAGTGCCTGAGCCAGGAGCTGTTCAGGCTCTGCACAAAGAGCTGCAACCCTGTTCCTGCCAGGAGGGCATCCGAGGGGTTTCTGAGCCTGCATGCCATCAAACAGGACAAATCACTGAACCACCCCTCACCCTGTAGCCACAGGATGGCCTCGCTCGCCTCCTCCTCCTCCTCCTGGTTCACATCCTGCCTCTCTGGGGAGATCAACCCACGCTCTCAAGGGGATAAAGTGGGAATTATCATCAAGGCAGCACATGAGTCCTGCCCTTGCCAGACTTCTGCCTCTTTATTGCCAGTTAAAACACACAGGAGCTGTGAGGAGCCTTTGGGAGCACCAACACAACTTGTGCTACTGCCAAGCACACGAGTGGCTCTCTAAAAGGCACCTCTTTCCTCCCTCCTCACCTAATGGCATTCTCCCTAATTCCTGCCATCCTACAAGCCTAGTGTATCTATCAGAGTTTCTGCTGTGGTTTGCATTTGTTTTAAAAATGCTTGTCAATTATAAATACAGTTAAAAGTTTATTACTCAAGGGAGGTTACTCAAAAATAAAGGAGGTAGAAGGAGGTAAGAAATGACAAAAATAGCCCCCATGTCCTTAGTTTGGAAGCAATTAGGGACTTTGAGGCTCTCCAGCAAAAGCATTCGTGGAGCTGCTCCTGAAAATCACAAGCTGCGTTTCACCGCAGAAATTATTGCCCTGATTGTTTACATTCCACACAAAAGGGAGATGACAGCAAAAGGGGGGGCCCTACACCCAGCCTTTTCCCAAGATAATTTGAAAAATGCTGATCTCGATTTTAATCAGCTGCAAATGCAGCACAATTCACTTATAATATCCCTGCCAGCAGGATCCTCAGTAAATTCATAACATCATTGCTTTTATATGATCACGAGCAAATTACTGAATCCTCAGGAGGAAAAGGAGAAGGGGGAGAGGGGGGAAGAGCAAGAGAGAAAGAGACAAACCCCAGCATTTCGTATGCAGCCTTTACAGCCCAGCCATTACATATTTTACACCGTTAATTTAACTTTTATTACATTTTCATTGTTAAAAAATAAACCAGAGCCCTATTGTGCAAAACAGCTGTCTTGGACATATTTTAAATTATTTTTTAAAATATTATTATTATTTAATGGTAGCACCAGTAGCGTTTGATCAATTAGACACCTGTGGATGTTCTGCTGGATGGGCTGGGCTGAAGGTTGAGGTGATCTGTTCAATCACATCTGCAGCAAATTACTTGAAGGATGAACAGCACAAACAACAGGGACTAAATGACTTTCTCCTCGGTGACGATGTGCAAAACTCGGCCGGGTTCCAAGTGGAGTTCAGTGCAGACAGAGGAAGGATTTAGAGCCAAAGCTCCTTAACATAAACCCACACCAGGCACACCTTGCCGTGGGTGCTGGGACAAACACTGCCACAGGCTTGGGGGAGGCACCAGCCAGGGATTGTTGTGCCACATTGTTTTGCACATCTCAGAGGAGTTTCTGCTCCTCCTGGGTGTACTGGAAGAGGGGGGTTGCTGTCTGGGCCCTGTGTCCCTGGTTAATGGGATGTTAGGGAATGCCTCCTCCTCCTGCAGCTGCAGAGACCCTCACATTTCACATTGCGCATTTCCATCTCACATTTCCTGCACCCATGTCCATGGTTCCACCAAGACCTGTCTGGGGGTGGATGGCACCAACTTTCTAGGAGTCAGAAAATCCAGCCCCATTTGGAGCCTGGAACCTGGAGAATCTATGGATGCCCCACCCCTGGAAGTGTCCAAGGCCAGACTGGATGGGTCTTTGAGAAATCTGGTCTAGAGGAAGGTGTCCCACCCCAAGGCAGAGAGTTGGAATGAGGTGAAATTTAACATCCCTTTCAACCCAAACAATTAAATGATTTCTTGCAACTTTATCTTCCCAGTGTTTGGATCTTTAGGGTGGACTAGGAGAAACCCAGCCCCTGGTGAGGATGCTGGTGGGGACCCTCACTCTGCTGTGGGTGTCCTGCCAGCCCTCACTGTGTGCTCCACAACAAAACAGCCACACAAAAACTCCTTTCACCTTGCACTGGGAAGTGATTTCTGTGCAGAGAAACCACACTGGGGAAACAGCTCTGTCCTGCCCTGAATGGGGAAGGCACAAATGAGCAAAACCACAGCTTCCCCAGCCCCACAGGCCATGTGTCCCTGGGGAAACCGTGGAGAGGGGTGACCTCCCAAGTGGGGCTCCAACCATGGTGAGAGCAAAGGTACAGCCAGCAGTTGCACATCACCAATTTGCTGCCTGCCTTTTCCTTCTCTGTGTCACTGGTTAATGGCACAGCCTTGCAACACCACCAGCAATTCAGTGTATTTGAGCCAAAAGAGGTTTCTTTCCTGCAGATTCTCGAGTAGGTTGCTTAATTTTTAATAAACTCTGCAAACTCCTGCTAATTATCACACGGCTCATTTAACTGAGAGGCTTTCCTTCCTGTAGACTGAGGAGGAAGAACAGAGCAGATGGCTCAAATACCATCTTTTTCTGGAAGGTCCTTCCCCCCCAGCAGGCACATCCCAGCTTCCCACGGCCCCCACAGGGTTCTTCCACCCCCACTGGGTCCTGCTTTGGCTCAGCCTCTGCTCCAGGCCAAAACCTGGGCACATGGGGATATCCACCTCTGCTCCTCTCTGAGGGCAAGACCTGCCCTGGGAGTGAAATATTTTTTAAAAAGCTCCATTTGGAGACAGTCTGCTGAGCCAAAGGGGTTTGGACAGATACACCAGCACTCATGGGCAACCAGAAACACAGAAGTGGTTGATAATTTTTTCCATGTTTCTTTTTACCCCCTTCCACCTGTATGTGCTGGGTGAGTGTACGGGCTTCAGAAAGGCTGGAGATGCTCTGAGGTAACAAAAAAAACCCAACCCCTCCCCCCCAAAAAAAAAACCCAAACAAAAAAAAAAAAGAAAAAAAAAAAGAAAAAAAAAGTAGGGTCCTGGAGTCAGTGCTGCCTTTCATGTCCTGTAGCTGTGTAAGGAGATAGAGATCCCAGACCCCACATGCTGAGCCTGTGATGTTCAGACTTGCTAAAAGTCAGGACAAATGGATTTCTCAGCTCATGAAAACTCCTGAGGTGGGCTAAGCAATTTCAAATCTCGATTCCCCACAGGAATAAACCCCCTGGGATGTTTTGAAAACTTCAGCCTGAGGCAGCAGAGAGAGGTTTTTTTCCAGTTCACTTCAAATGTTCTGCCCTGGCAAACACTCCACAAAACACAGTTTATTCAGGGTTACCAGATCCTGACCCAACTCAGTGCTGGGTAGTTTCTACTCCATCAGCCCTTGCCTGCCCATTGCTTCCCAAAAACCTGCAATGTTTGACTTGACTGTGGGGTTTTCCCCTCATTTACACCACTGCTGTGGTTTTCCAGGAATTAGATAAAGTACAGCTAGCAGAGAAACTGTTTGTGCCCTACCAACCTACCTTTCACACCTGCAAGAAAATGACACCATTACATACCCACCACACAATTTTTCCATCAAATATCAAAACTGCAACACCAAAACACAGCAAAGAGCTTTGGTAGAGGGGGCTCAAAGCAGCACGAGCGAGGGGGGATGTGGGGTGGGTGCGGATCCCACCTCACACGTAAATCTGTGTGAGGTGAAGTGGATGGACTGACAGGCTCTGCTCAGGAGTTATTTCCAGACTTACTTCATCAGCTCTGGGTCTTCTTTATCATCCTTTGTCGGGGTGATCTTGATCCCACTTTTCTTGGCACGAGGGCAGCCTGACAGACTGTGGTTAAAAAGAGAAGAAAGGCCTGTCTCACTGGCAGAATCTCTGCATTTGCTATTCCCCCTGCTTCAGTCATCTTTCCCTTGAATTTGGCACAGTGTTTTTGATCTCTCTCGTTTTGCAGCTTCACATCACGAGGAGAAGTCAGAAGGAAAAAAAATAGTAAAAAATTGAGGGAGATGGACAGTAATTAATGGTGTCTAGATAAGAAGATATCTGCTAACAGCCTGCAATGTTTAATGGAATTGTTGAAACAGAAGGCTCAGATCTGTGCTATTAATGTTCTAAAGTGATAATAGAAGTCATAAATAGGTAGCAATATTAACAGGAACATTGCATCAGCTAAAATCTGACCCTTTGTCTTTTATTCTGTTGAAAGGAGCTTCTAATCAGATTCTGAAAACATCAGAAAAAAAAAAAAAAGAAGTCAGATTAAAGAGATGAAAATAGGCTTCAGTTGTCAGTAACATTAATGTTTTATTCAGAACTTTACAACTCTGCCCACTGCAGGAAAAAAAAAAAAAAAAAAAAAAAAAAAAAAAAAAAAAAAAAAAAAAAA
>NW_024526044.1:135321-140022 GCF_017590135.1 Pyrgilauda ruficollis | reverse complement strand
AAAAAAAAAAAAAAAAAAAAAAAAAAAAAAAAAAAAAAAAGAAGAAGAAAAAGAAAGCAACACAGAAAGAGACTAGAGAGAAAATAATTTAAGGGAGATCTTACCTTCTGTGTGATGCATAATTTCCTGTTATGTGACCAGAGCCATCACAACCAGGAGTAGGGCACCTGCAGAGGCAAGGGAGGCTCGGATTAGCCTGGGGATGTGAGCAGGGGATCGACACTCTGTGACAGCTCTTCTCAAAGAGAAATCTGGGCACTGCCAGCACAGGAGCAGGTTTTTCCTTCCTGCCCCTTCCCCCTCTGTAAGGACAAGATTTGGTCTGTAATATCCGTGGTACTGAAATCAATGCATCTCTGCATGATGTGACATTGGAGAGGAACATCTTGGGAAGCTGGGAGCACAGTGAGGAGCTGTTCTCCCTTGAGAGGACACAGGTCCCAGGCTGTGTCCCCACCCTCGTGAAGGGCACAGCTCAGGAGCTGATAATGAGTTAAAATGCCCCTCCAGGACAATGTTTGTCATCTTTAGGAAGGCACAAGGAGACAGCAAGGGCCGTCCATGGCCAGCAGGATGGGCGCAAGCAGAGACCAGAAACCAGAAAAACAGCTGGCAGCTCTGGGCAGCAGGGCCACCATGGCCACCACCAACAGAAGGCTTTGGCTCAGGCCTGGGTGACTTGGGGAGCATAATCTCAGTGAGGGCGAGTGGGCAGCCCGTGGCAGGAGGGTCCACAGAGTGCAAAAAAACTGGTCAATGCGTCTGATGGCAAATGATGGAGAAACAGGAGGAAAAAGGATAGGTTAGCCCTTGCACAGCACCATGGACAGGGGACAGGGAGTCACGGCCTGTGAGGGCCCTCGGGCTGGGGACCACCGGGTCACCACAGACGGTGCCTTTTGGTGCAGACTGCCCCCGAGTCCTCAGCTGCTGCCTTGCAGAGTGACCTTTGAAGGTGCCTCTGCTGCCACGAGTTTCCAGGTGTGTCACCATCACATTTTCTGAAAAATCTCTTTGCCCAGGATTCTTCTACCTGGGAAGCTGAGAGGCCTCAGAGAAAAATGTAAATAATTATTATCTGATTTGCTTCTCCTGTTTTGCTGCTTTGGAATGTGGTAGGTGATTGTTTCGTTGGTTTCATGTGAATTGTTTTTACTTAATGACAGTCCAGCTGTGTTGGGATTCTGGAAAGTCACGAGTTTTCATTCATTCTTGTTAAGCCTTCTGTCTGTAACCTTTCTCTATTTTTTAGTATAGTTTTAGTATAGCATTCTTTAACATAATATAATATCATAATATAATAAATTAGCCTTCTAAGAGCAGGGAGTCAGAATCAATCATTCCTCCTTCGTCTTGGGGACCCAAGAAACTACTCCAGAGATCTCCAGCAAAGGCTGGAGGTCACTGCTGTGATCACCCCAAACTCAAACTCTCCAGCAAAGGCTGGTGGGGGCTGTGAGCCCACCCAGTGCACGCAGAGGATGGCCCGAGTTAGCAGCACATCATTAACGGGGAGGGACGGGCAGGAGCACGGCACAAAGATCTGCTCCGGTGCTGGAGGTGATGCGGCCGACATAAAAGTTGTCATGGGGACAAGGAAGAGAGGCGAGGAGTGTTTGCAGAGGATGTGCACGCCAGCCTGCCAATTAGCCAGGGCTTTTTGAGTCAAGTGATTAAGGCCGGGGGAGGGGGTGTGCGGGGGAAATGCACGGTGCTGCCCAGGACCAGGGGGAGATGCTCACTGCTCCCTCTGAGCAAAGCTCATCCAGGAGCTCCCAGAGCACCCTTTCTCCTCAGGGAAGGGGTTTTCGGTGTCCCCACTTTCTCCAGCCCTGTTTTTAAAGCCACCAGTGCCTGGTTTGGATGGCTGGTTGGTACCTGCAGCAGGGCAGGGGTTGGTGTCTCCAGGACATGGCAGTGAAATGATGGTGATGCACGGGCAGCCCCTGAGCCCAGGGCCCTTGGGAAAGGCAGGATGCTTTCCCTACAGCTGGACAGGGCTCTGAGCAGCCTGATGTAGGTGAAGATGTCCCTGCTCACTGCAGGGGGTTTGGCCTTTAAGGTCCCTTCCAACCCAGACTGTTCTGTGATTCTGCCCTGCTGCTCTGCCCCCTGAGAGCCAGGGGAGCAATGGTTTCCACAGGTGACTTTAGTTTAACAGCTTGGAAACAGCTTTTAAAAAAGTCTTCTCTTTTTGTTCAGAAAATATCAAAATTCTCCTCTCTGCAGCAACTCTGAGGGAGACTTTGGTGTTTGCAGGTCACTGAATAATCTCCGTTGGCAAAAAAAATTGGCACCTCACCTCGGGTGAGAGAGCAGGGACATGGCCTGGTCCCAGAGGGATAACAGGGAGGCTCAGAGCCAGGAAAACATAAGTGCACGTGGGTCTGGTGCAGTAAGGGCAGGACACATCCAGCAGGACCTCAATGAGGGTGAAAATTCTTCAACTTGTTTAGAAATTGCAGCTTTGCGAGATGACTGGGATATTTCCCAGCTCTACACTGTTACAGTAGAAAGCAAAACTATTTCTCTGTTGTTCTAGCTTCAGGGTGGGAGGAAATTATGAAAACACTAACACCAAACTCTTCCTTTCAGGATTTTTAAAGAGGAGAGAGAAGTAATTTGATTTTTATTTTTAATTATCTGGAGACAAATCATACCAACAGAGACCTTTTATTGCATGTTCCAGCCTGGAGCTATTTTTTTTTATATCAGGGATATTAACCCCTGAAATAGAATTTATAATAGAAACACTGACATGGTCTTATCTGGAGTTCTGAAAAGCTATGACTATGCAATCTGTAATATCTCAAAATCCCTTCCTCCCTCCTCTGCTCCCATCCTCACCAGGACATAGGAAAAAAAAAAAAAAAAAAAAAAAAAAGTTGTATTTGAGGAAATAATATTGACAAGCCTTTTTTAGGCCAGAAGTCTCCTTTTTTACACAGAAGTTTGATAAAAAGCAATGACATTGGATGCCAGAGGGGAACACAGCAAGGCTGGACACGATGCTCTGTCTCAGGGATGAGCCCGCTTGCTTTTTGTCTGGCCCTTACTGGGAATGGCCACTGCTCCTGAGAGCTTTTAATATCTTTAACACTAATTGTCTGATAACTTGGCTGTTCTTTCAAACTGTTGGAGAAACAGCAGATCAGCACAGCTCTTTGAAGAGGTCCTTTCAGAATGTGGATGGTCTGTAGTGTGTGATTAAGGGTACTTAGCACTAATCACAGCAGGCCTTGCCATCCACCAGCAAATTCTATTAATATCAGCTAATCCTGCCACTTTGTCCACCTCTGTGATAAGGAGCAGGTGGTTAGCTAACACTTTTCCTGGCACCAGCCCCACACTGGTGGTGGGACACAGAGAAGTCCAGGAGCAACCACAGAGGGACTTGGGACTTTTCCAATGGCCTTAGTGACAAGTGGGGCTCCAGAAACCCCTGACTGCACACAGAGCACAGCACTTTTGGGTTTTTTCATGATGGCCCTGTGCAATGTAAAGCTCTTCATGAGGCTTTACTCTCAGTGGAGGCTCCTCAGTTAGCTCAGTGTCTAAATGGTCCAAAACCTGGATGCAGCAAGGCTGGGAACTCAGAGGAGACTCAGCCTGCAAGGATAGGCTGGGCCCATGAAAGAGATGATGAAAAAAAATTCTCAATGGATTTTACACCAGAGATGAAGATTGGGTAGAGAGGGTTGGGGTGTCCCCAGTGTTCCCAACTAAATAAAATTTCACCTTCCTTTAGGTAAGGCAACCTAAGAGAGCGTTTGGGAAACCCACCTGTGAAAAATAAGCTCCTACTGACAAGGAGGAGTTTGGAGAGGACAGCAAAGCTGAATATGGGATTCAGAGGAAGATACCTGAATGAAAATGTCAAAACCGGTCCCTCCCTTCAGAAACAGCAATGGGAATGGAACTTTGGGTTTCTGTGAGCTCTTGACCACTGGCTCAGGATCTGGCCTTACCAAGCATTTGCTCACTCCTTCTTTCATTCCCTCAGAAATCATGGAAATGAAGAGGAACATCTCTCACTACATCCCAAACAGCCCCTAAAAAGCAGAATAAAAATAGCACCCCAGGTTTTCCAAAAGAGTTGGCTTTGCTGTGTGCTGGTGGTGAGCTCCCAGCTGAGTCTCTACCCAAAAATAAATCCAGGCTCTGGATTATTTGAGATGGACAAAAATGTTAAATGAAAAGGGTTATGGCCCAAACTAGGCATCAAGAGCTTGGGAAAAGATGCCAAGTGAAAAAGAAAATAACATGTCTACAATGCCCAGAGGAAACCTGCCAGCATCCAGGTTATTTCCAATCATTGCCATCAGCCCCCTCCCCAAAATTATCCTTCCTCCACGCCATGGCCTCTTCAATGCAGCAGCTGGAAGCTGGACTCCACCAGAGCTCCTCACAGGCAGGTTTTGACCAGCTCTTTGAAAGGAGAAGGGAGGGGATGGAAAAGCAAAAGCAGAGCAAGAGGTGTGGGGGCAGGAAGGGAGAAGAGAGAAAAAAAGGGTGGAAATAAAGAAAAAAAAGGAGTTCCAAGTTGAGCGCAAACATACTTGAGGTCAGCAGAGTGGGCAGCCATGAGGTTTCTGAGGCTCTTGTCAGCAAGAGGACAACCAGAAAGGCTGAAAGAGAAGAGATGGAATATCTGGATAAGCAAAAAAAAAAAAAAAAAAAAAAAAAAAGGAAAAAAAAAAA
>NW_024526044.1:123580-135168 GCF_017590135.1 Pyrgilauda ruficollis | reverse complement strand
GAAAAAAAAAAAAAAAAAAAAAAAAAAAAAAAAGTTGTATTTGAGGAAATAATATTGACAAGCCTTTTTTAGGCCAGAAGTCTCCTTTTTTACACAGAATTTTGATAAAAAGCAATGACATTGGATGCCAGAGGGGAACACAGCAAGGCTGGACACGATGCTCTGTCTCAGGGATGAGCCCGCTTGCTTTTTGTCTGGCCCTTACTGGGAATGGCCACTGCTCCTGAGAGCTTTTAATATCTTTAACACTAATTGTCTGATAACTTGGCTGTTCTTTCAAACTGTTGGAGAAACAGCAGATCAGCACAGCTCTTTGAAGAGGTCCTTTCAGAATGTGGATGGTCTGTAGTGTGTGATTAAGGGTACTTAGCACTAATCACAGCAGGCCTTGCCATCCACCAGCAAATTCTATTAATATCAGCTAATCCTGCCACTTTGTCCACCTCTGTGATAAGGAGCAGGTGGTTAGCTAACACTTTTCCTGGCACCAGCCCCACACTGGTGGTGGGACACAGAGAAGTCCAGGAGCAACCACAGAGGGATTTGGGACTTTTCCAATGGCCTTAGTGACAAGTGGGGCTCCAGAAACCCCTGACTGCACACAGAGCACAGCACTTTTGGGTTTTTTCATGATGGCCCTGTGCAATGTAAAGCTCTTCATGAGGCTTTACTCTCAGTGGAGGCTCCTCAGTTAGCTCAGTGTCTAAATGGTCCAAAACCTGGATGCAGCAAGGCTGGGAACTCAGAGGAGACTCAGCCTGCAAGGATAGGCTGGGCCCATGAAAGAGATGATGAAAAAAAATTCTCAATGGATTTTACACCAGAGATGAAGATTGGGTAGAGAGGGTTGGGGTGTCCCCAGTGTTCCCAACTAAATAAAATTTCACCTTCCTTTAGGTAAGGCAACCTAAGAGAGCGTTTGGGAAACCCACCTGTGAAAAATAAGCTCCTACTGACAAGGAGGAGTTTGGAGAGGACAGCAAAGCTGAATATGGGATTCAGAGGAAGATACCTGAATGAAAATGTCAAAACCGGTCCCTCCCTTCAGAAACAGCAATGGGAATGGAAGTTTGGGTTTCTGTGAGCTCTTGACCACTGGCTCAGGATCTGGCCTTACCAAGCATTTGCTCACTCCTTCTTTCATTCCCTCAGAAATCATGGAAATGAAGAGGAACATCTCTCACTACATCCCAAACAGCCCCTAAAAAGCAGAATAAAAATAGCACCCCAGGTTTTCCAAAAGAGTTGGCTTTGCTGTGTGCTGGTGGTGAGCTCCCAGCTGAGTCTCTACCCAAAAATAAATCCAAGCTCTGGATTATTTGAGATGGACAAAAATGTTAAATGAAAAGGGTTATGGCCCAAACTAGGCATCAAGAGCTTGGGAAAAGATGCCAAGTGAAAAAGAAAATAACATGTCTACAATGCCCAGAGGAAACCTGCCAGCATCCAGGTTATTTCCAATCATTGCCATCAGCCCCCTCCCCAAAATTATCCTTCGTCCATGCCATGGCCTCTTCAATGCAGCAGCTGGAAGCTGGACTCCACCAGAGCTCCTCACAGGCAGGTTTTGATCAGCTCTTTGAAAGGAGAAGGGAGGGGATGGAAAAGCAAAAGCAGAGCAAGAGGTGTGGGGGCAGGAAGGGAGAAGAGAGAAAAAAAGGGTGGAAATAAAGAAAAAAAAGGAGTTCCAAGTTGAGCGCAAACATACTTGAGGTCAGCAGAGTGGGCAGCCATGAGGTTTCTGAGGCTCTTGTCAGCAAGAGGACAACCAGAATTGGGAAAAAAAAAAAAAAAAAAAAAAAAAAAAAAAGAAAAAGGAAAAAGAAAAAGGGCTGGGGCTTGGGGAGGGAGAGGGGCAACAGAAGGGGGGAGGAAACAGAACCAAACTATCCACATGGTCACAAACTATACCAAAAGAAAAAACAAGTTGTTTTTAAAGTTCAAACACGTAGAAAATGTTGACCCACCTGCGGTGAGAGGCATAGTTCCCCGTTATGTGTCCACTGCCATCACAGCCTGGGGTTGGGCAACTGGGCAACAACAACAACAAAGAGCATAAGTGTGGGAAAGGAAAGGATTCCCCAAAACCCACGGGTGAGAAGAGCCCCCTCAGGGCCTGTCTGGGGTGTCTCAGTCCAGCCCTGCTGCCAGACCCCTGACACCAGCCCCATCCATCAGATCTTGGTGTGTTTTTCTATATTTGCATGGATATAAACCAGCTGTTCCCCTTTCAGATCCCCTTCCTCCCTTTTTACTTCTAAAAGATCATAAGGATCCTAAAAACACAATTTGAAAAAAAAAATTAAGGAAAAAATTGTGGCAAAGGCAAAGAAAGTGTTTAAAGCCTTTAGCTGATGGGAGGGCTTGGTGGCAGTGGGGGACTGACACAGTTGATGGGTGGCACAGCCTGACAGACGTGCCCACCCCTGGCTGCTGCTGCCAGGTTGGATCATTCCTGCCATACTCTGGCTGCAGAAATCATCTTGTTCAGATTTCAGATAAGGTGCTTCAGATTTCAGTTTTCTGAAATGATTTTTTTTTTCCTCCCAGCCCTTGCAGCTGCAAAGAAAAGCTTGCAAACACTTTTTGCTGCTGAAAGGGAGGGACTGTGACCTCTGGCTGTGCCTGGGAGTGGTGGGCAGATACAGGTGAGGGGAGTCTGCCTGGAAGTGGCACAAGAACTTATCCAGACACAGAGCATCAGACACAGCAGGCGAGTCTGCTCCTGAGTTAACTATGGCTAATTCATTATAGCCCCTGGGCCAGAAAGGAACAAGGATATTAAATGGAGAGGGAAGGCTCAGGGCTGCCCATGACACCATTTATTTATTCCAGGGCTGTTTCCATTTAGGAAATTTCTCTACCATCACAATAAAATTAAAGCACAGGTGGACTTCAGGGCTCTAGCTCAGAAATTGCTGTTCACATCACTGGTGGGTTTTAAAAAACCCTTTAGAGCTTTGAGTAGGGCAGCTGATCTGAGCTTTGTTCATTTAGGGAAGATGCTGCTGCTGCTCTGCCCCCACAGATCTCCTCCCTGCCTGGCTGCTCCCTCAGCCTCCTGCCTGCAGATTTCGAGTGGGTTGGATGAGATGGGCAAAACAGTGCCGACCAACTCCCTGTGTGATGTGTGGGAGGGTCAGATGCACAGGAAAGAAGCCAGGAACAGCTGGGGTGCCTGGGAGGGGAAATCTCCCCATCACAACCTCCAGGCTGATTCTGGTGTGCTGTTAGACCAGAGTCAGGTCCATGATGCCATGTTTGGCTCAGACCCTTAAACATTAACCATTCCTGTGGGAATTGGTGTGGATGCAGAGCCATACTCGATCCAGTAGGGCAGGTCTGGGTCTGTGCTTCCACCCCCACGATGGACAGACAGATGTGAGCTGGGTCAAGGTCTCTCTCCAATGCAAAATGCAACACAACAGCAAACTTGCTGCAGCCTCAGGTCACATTTTGTGTTCCTGAAGTATCACAGTGCTGGGACCTATTGCTCTAAGCCAACAAATCCTGTCTTCTCAATGAGACATCTTGTGTTCAACACTCTCTTCAAGAAAGTGCTGAGTTCCCTTGGGTGCTCTTGACTCCACAACATCATCCAGTGTCCCAAAACAGCAGATTAGGACATTGGGTAGGTGCCGTCACCGTGCCAGAAACACTCCTGCAGGAAAATACCAGGAAAAACTGGCCCTGAAAGGAGTTTCCCACAACCCTGTGCATGAATCCAGAGCACAAAGCTCTCAGGTTCCCTTCATCACTGCAAAGTAATGTAGGAACGTATTTTGCCTCATTGATCAGCAGTTGTAGGAGGATGAGTAAGATCAATCACGGTAGTACAGGGAGCTACAGTTCTTATTTTAAAAATGTATTTACTAATTTTTTTTTCCAACCATCCTGGCTAGGTACATATTAATAGAGTTAGGAGGAAGAGACAAGAAGGCAGGACTTACGTGAGCAGCTCTTTCTTGATGTCCTTGGAGAGGAATTTCAGCTTGAAGTTGGTTAAAGTAACTTCACCTGGGTATTTTCTCTCTTCAAAATTCTCCTCTGACACTTCTTGCTCATCAGCTTCCGAGGAGGCAAAAGAGTGAGCAGCAGGCTCTGACTGCAAGGAAAGGGGCAGAGTTGTGGTGTAGCCATTGCTGCTGAGCTGTCATGGGAAAGAATCCCAAGTTCGTGGCAGCTAAGGGTTAGTGCAGCATTGCCAGCACTCCTGAGCCCCCTGCAAGAACCTCAGAGCACCCAGCCCAGAGATCAAATAGTCTGTAATTTCCTGGGTTTTTAGGAGAATTGTGTAAATCAATCTGTAAAGGGATTTACACGTGGCTTTCCCAAGGTCTTGAAGGAATGAAGATCAGTGCAACCCCCTCACACTCTTCCTCAGCAGCCTCTCCATGGGCAGAGAGACAGGTGATGCTCTCAGAGCCAGAACCTCCACCCCAGCTGGGAGTCATGGCTGGATTCCCCATCTGCAGGATTAATGTCAGTGCCATGCAGAGCTGTAGCTGCTAATAGCAGATATAAATCATCCTGAAAAACATCACCAGAAGCAGCACTGCTGCAAGGGAGCTGACAGGATTTACAATGAAGAAAACACTGCAGGCCCAGGACAAGTAAAATGGTGGTTTCTTCCTTTGCAAGGGGATCCCAACAGATCCAAGAGCAGTTGCTTCCTGCCTGGTTGATATCTGATTGCACTGACAAAGCCAGGAATATTTCTTTCCTTGGCTCAACGGACAAACTGGGGATTCTGGGGAAAAGAGGACAACTGTGCAGGCAAACATGGCATTCAGTGTCCCCTGAGCTGTTATTCAAGCACCGAGAGGCACCGCTCACCTCCTCTGGCTCCTCTTCCCGCTGGCGGTTTGGTTTCGTGTAGTCAATGGGCCCATCCCATTCGTCCTGGCGGGAGGTCTGGCTGGACTGGGGGGAGGTCATGGTGCTGCTCGTGGCACTGGTGCTGTTTTGGCGCTGGGACACGTCTGGGGACTTCATGCTGGGACTACTGCTGCAGCTGCTGCTGCTGGGGAAGGTGCTCTCCCGCTTGCGGTGTTTGTTCATACTCAAGTCCAGAGTCCCATTTTCGTCCACCTCAATGTCCATGGACTGAAAGGTTGGAAACACAACCAATGTTAGCAGCTGCCACAAAGTCCCCATGGGGATCTTGCCCCCGTTTGTCTTTTGCAATGCAGTGGGCAGGGATTCATGTCCCATCCTCTCCACAGTCAGGTAGGAGGAGCTGCATAAAAATGTTTCCTCAATGTTTCAGGGGCATGTCATGCAAAGGAACCCCTCTACTAGAATGGTTTGGGTTGGAAATGACCTTAAAGCTCAGCTCATTCCAACCTCCCTGCCATGAACAGGAACACCTTCCACTATCCCAGGTTGCTCCAAGTCCCATCCAACCAAGCCTTGGCATTTCGACTCAGTTGATTGAACACAGGCATCTAGTGCCATTTAGGATGCCTCATGGCATCCAAAACATTTGCCCAAGGTTGGGAGTGCTCTGTGGGACTTCAGGAAAACCTGTGTTCCTCTGAAAAACAGCTGGAGATCAGACTGGGCACAACTGGGGGAACTTCAAATGGCATCAGATACAGAGCAGGGAGCAACTGAAATATCATGGAATTACAGAATTGTTTAGATTGGAAAAGCCCTCTGAGACCATCAAGTCCAAATATTCACCCAGCACTGCCAAGCCCACCACTGAACCATGTCCCCAGGTGCCACATCCACATGTCCTTTAAATCCCTCCAGGGATGGTGACTCCACCACTGCCCTGGGCAGCCACTTCGATGGCTTGACCATCATAAATCATAAAGATTTCCTAATATCCAGTCTCAGCCCAAGACTTGTCTTGGGATTGATGCTCATCTCACATGGGTAATTTGAACCACGAGGCACCTCCACATCACTCAAAAAGCCACGATTCCCTCCTCCAAACCCAAAGTGGGGACCCAAAAGGATGATTTTAAATGAGTGCCTGCATTACCTTTATATTTAAAAAAAACAAAATGAAAGGAAGGGTAAACCAAGGTGTCTCTCCCATCCTGAATTTCAAGTTTGGCCCCCGGGCAGTGGCTCCTGGCCACATTCACCCACCTTGCCAGGGGCCTCTTGCTGCTTGGTGCTGAGATTCTCTGGCATCTCCCAGCAGCGGGTGGAGAGGTTGAGGATGGCGGTGGCCGCCATGTGCGCAGCCTCAGCGTCGTGGGAGTAGTCGAAGCCTGTGGAGGAAGATGAAGTGCTCTTCACGTAACTGCTGGAGGGGCTGTGGCTGGGGGAAGAGGCCTTTGGAAAAGGTTTGGCTGGAATAAAAAGAGAAGGAACAACACAAGGCTAATGTATAAGTGGCATGAGCAACAGGGAAAGGTTAAGTCAGTGTGACGTGGTTAATGTATGCACAGTTCCTGGGGTTATTCCCAATCCAGGGGCTGGTTTGTTGCCTGGGACGTGCAACAGGAGCAGTGCTGGCTGCAGCTTGTGCTTGGTGTGAAAGGTTAATTCATTAACTGACTCTGCCTTAAATACCCAAAACACAAGTGCTTTTCTTCATTAGAGCTGCTCCTCGGTGGAAGCAGTTAAAGGAGAAAGCTTAGAGAATCTTCCTGACTCATTTTTTATTGTTCTCTCTCTGTCCATAACTTATCTTCAGGGCTGCCTTACAGGGAGATTTCTAGTACCATGTTTGAAAATTTTAAATTTATAAAATTACATTAATAGAAAACACATGGTCATAAAATATGAGCTTCCAAGAATGACACTGGTGAAATATGGATTTTCTGACAGCTGACATATCATTTAAATATGCCAGAGTAACAGGATTTATTGCACAGCTGCACATAGCCACGCTGCTGCTCTGCTCCTGTTTGTCACAGCAGCAGCAAACCAGCCTGGAGATGCAATTTCTCTTCATAACCTGTGAAATGAAAGTATTTCTCAGGGTGGATACACAAACTTTCCCTAATAACAATTAATAATTCCCTATTAATAAAACTTGAAGCTGATCCCATTTAGGGGCCCTCAGTAGTTTCAGTGGGTGCAAACAGGTCATCTGATTTAGAACAGTCAGAAATTGTATTCTGAATCAGTTATCAAAATCTTCAAATTTTTAATTCATTCCACCATGCTCTTTCTGGGGGAAACCATCCCCACTTTAGTGGGAGGCTCACCCAGGGAAGACTGATAAGGCTTTGGCCTGATCATGGCAAAACAAAGCCAGCCTCAGTTGATGCAGCTACGGAGCAAAGTGATTTCATTATTCCCATTACAAACTTGTAATATAAGACACTATAAAATACTAATCTTCCTCAGCCCTGCTTTCTTCCTTGTTGCGTGCCTATATAATGCATATTGACATTAATGGGAGTTACACACACACATGCGGGGGAATATAAATCCCTCTGGATGAAGATCTCTTTAAAATAAGTTCTTAGTGAAAGGAGCAGATTTCCCTGCTATGATTGGCAATCATATTCATCCTGTCGCTTTGATTAACTCATTGGAGGTTTGCCCACATGGTTATTCTTGTGTCTGGCTGCTTGTTTTCCTGTCCAGTTTAATCCATGTCTTCGAGGCGGGGTGCGAGTATTTGCCAACCCAACCTGACAATATCCAGGATCGGGAGATGCCAATTTCAATTTCACACCATAGGCTCAGCGATGCTTTTCCATTTCATAAGTATTTCTAGCACTAATAGACTCGCAATCAGCAAATTAGTGAAATAAGTGATGAGAAAAAATAGAAAGGATTATCCTAGTGGGTCTGCTGGAATTATTTTTGTCAGTACAATTACCCTGAAAATTCTTTGCTAATATTGCAAATAACACAATCTATTCAGCGAGAGAATCACTTGTACTGGGAAACAAATTACTTTTCCATCAGCCCTAACCCAGGATGACAGTGGCAGTTGTGCTCTCTGGCCTCCATCCAATTTCATTGTCTGATCCTGTACAGATTTAGTACTGTAATAAAGAGCGCTCCCATTGTAGTGCAACAACCGGGATGCTTTCAAGTACGAGCACTTTTTAGAGAGCAGCTGCATCAGGATTAAACAGGATTGTGGAAGTGGGATTAGCCAGAGAGAAAGCCCTCTTGAGGCTGCTGACTTCTACAAACTGGACTCCTAGATGTTTTCTTTTGCCCCTCCAAGAAATGTCTTGAGGTGCAGAGTTGGTGTCAAATAACACATTTGCAAGGGCTGTGTCCCCATGCAGTGTCCCTCTTGCCTTTGGCAGCCTGACCCCGCAGGGTTTATTCAGCCATTTCATTTTCACCCAGAGTTACAACCAGTGCAAAGCCCTCGGAACAGAGAAGAGGTAGGTGGCTATGTTAGGAAAGAACTGGAAGATAGAGGTGAGTGATCGATAGGTAAAGCTGGAGAGCAGAGCACAGCAGGGAAGACAAATGGGGGGAGTGGGTCGTATATAAGATGGAAGAGAAGAAAACTGTAATCCATTTAGCTAGATGAGGAAAGCCAGATCAATAGATATGAGCTGCAAAGCAATGGAGACCAACTGAGGACAACTGTGTAACTTATCCTACCTCAAGATATCACTCAGATTAATGTTCCTACCACATTTCTTCCCAAAGCCAAAGAGACTCTCTTCCAAACAAAGCTTTCCCAGCAGCCATGGACTCCCCTCACCAGCAAAGGCGCCCACCTTGGGACCCACCTCACCCTTCCCATCCCAGGAGGGGCCAGCAGCTCAGCCCCAAGGTCTCCCATCACCCCAAACCACAATCCCAAGAGCCTTGCAACATGCTGAGAAAAGCAGAAAATGCAAAAATCGAGTCCATCCCTGCTCCCAACTTACATTTAAAGGCTTTAGGTGAGGTTTCGCTAGTCTGAATCTTTGGGGCAAGCATGCGTTTGCCAAAAACCTGAGCATCAAAACTTGCATAATCGAAGGTGACCTTGGAGTACTTCTCCAGCTCCTTGGCCAAGTTGGCCCGAGGGGTTGCTGGGACCATGTTTGGCCTGTAGCTTCCGTACTGAGGGATCTCCAGTTGCTTCACAAAGCACATCGGCCTGAGGATGAAACAACAAACAGCAATTATTTCTCTTTTCCTTGACAAGATG
This sequence comes from Pyrgilauda ruficollis, assembly GCF_017590135.1. NCBI lineage: Eukaryota > Metazoa > Chordata > Aves > Passeriformes > Passeridae > Pyrgilauda > Pyrgilauda ruficollis. Next base: position 126,086 of record NW_024526044.1, on the reverse strand, counting down.
ACTGTTGAGAGGGGACCAGACACAATGGGGGCACAGCTGCACCTTGTTCCTAGAGGCTTCCTGGGGACGAGGAGGCAGTGACAGCCCTTTTGCTCTCCCTCAGCAAGTCTGCCTCTGATTTGTATCTCTCAGACTCATTTTATTTTTTCTATCCTTTTTACCTTCATTTTTTTTCCCTTCTTTTAAGCAAAACATCAAGTTGTCAACCTCATCCAACACCATGTTCTTGCAGGCTGTCATGGTGTGGCAGCACTTTCCAGAAGAGAGCAAACTTGGGCAATAACTCCCTCATGGGACCCATGACTCAGGGTGGCACACAAAGGCATGAGGACCCCAGTTCAGCTCAGCTCCCTGCTGCAAGTTCACTGCAGAGGCACCAGGACCTCTCCCCTGCCTCAGCCCCTCCTAGAGACCTGCTGCTAGGGGGCTGCCTATCATGAATCAATTTGTCTTGCATATAAATTGTATATAAATGGCCTATTGTTATTCTCCTTCCCGTGACCTCTTTCCACCAGAGAGTCCTCGGAGCGGGCGCTCCTTGGAGCATGGACCGTCCTCGTGATGCGCTCAGAGCGCTCTACGCAGGCTCCGCTGCAAATAAATAAGTAATCGCTCTAAATGGCCTTTCCAAAGTAGCGAGAGCTGGAGCACCAGGGTGCCCAGCAGTCCTGGGGAGCAAATAAGTAAATGAATCACAGCTCGATGCCTTTGTGGGAGGGCTGCTCAGGGCTTGCACTGCCGTTTTTATCCTGCTCTCGTTGCAAAATAACCAACCATATTCCAATCCATCTGTAGCCTCGTGAATCACATCAGCTACGGAAGCTAGCATCTATCAGGGACATCCTTAATGGGAGACAGCCCTTTCTCCCGGGAAGAGAGAGATGGGCAAAGTATCAAAATTAATGTGACTGGTTTGGAAAGGAGCAGCAGGTTCCTCTCCTCTCAAACCTGCGGGCTAAGGAAGAAAAGCAGGTGGACTTTAATGCACAACTGCCATGGAGAGATTTGTGTGTAGCCTAAATCTCCTCCTCCTCCCCCCTCCCCAAGCCCACCCTTCTTATAATGCTGATATAATAACCAGCCCTGGCTGGCAGTTTGTGCTGCAGAGCAATCGGCACAAGTGCCTTCGGCTGCACTGCTAAAACCCTTTGGCCTGTAGCCTCAGCATTAATTGATGCTACAGAAGCAATTCATTGTCCTCAGTGCTCTCCCTGGGATCATCAATTAAATATCTCCCCACCTTGGCGAGACCTATGATCATAATAACAGGACTCAGCAGTATCAAGATACAGCTGGAGCCATGGCTGCTGTTCCTGGGAGCGTGGCAGGGCACGGAAGGCTGGGGCAGTGTGGGGACATGGAGCTGAGCCTTCCTGTCCCCCTTACCTGAGTATCCGGTCAGAATTGGAGCTGCTCTTCGCGGGATCACCAGACTGGGTTTGTTGCTTTTCATGTGATTTGGCTAATTTCTCAGCAGCAGCAATGGGGCACCCAGATAAACTGTAGGAGTTGGTTGGGTTTTTTTTTTGCAGGAGAAGAAAAAGAGAGAAGGAAACCAAGCATGAAGAATGAGCACAAAAACCTTCATTTCATGGACCCAGAGCTACATTAAGCCTGTGAGAGAAGTGTGTGCTTCCTCCACACTGAACAAGTTCAATAAACAAGTCAAATTCACCTTGCACCTCATCAACACAGAATCATGGAATGATATAGAATAGTTTGGGTTGGAAAGGACCTTAAAGCTCAACTCAAACCAACCCCCCTGCCATGGGCAGAGACACCTTCCACTATTGCAGGCTGCTCCAAGCCACGTCCAACCCAGCAGGGAACACTTCCAGGGATGGAGCAACCTGTGCCAGGGCCTCACCACTCTCTCATAGGGAAGAATTTCTTCCAATCTAACCCTGTCCTCTGTCATTTTGAAGCCATTCCCCCATCCTGTCACCCCATGCCTGTGAAGGAAGAAGCCAAAGCCGGTACCTCCTGTGCGTGTTGCGGTTGCTGTTGACGTGACCCTGTCCTGTGCACCCGGGCGTGGGGCATTTCAACACGTTCTCGTGCATCGCCAGGACTTGGGAGCAAGAAGGGGAAGGGGAGAAGGGAAGGGAAAGAAAAACAACTTAATAAAAATCAGAGAGGAAAAAAAAAAAAAAAAAAGAGAAAATCATCAAGCCTTGTACGCTGGTTTCCTAGAAATTAGGGAATGTGAAATGCTGTAATTAGAGTTTGCAGAGGAAAAAATAAAAGATTTGCAGGGCAGCAGTGCCCAGGTCAGCACTAAGTTAGCATCTCTGCACACAGACTGGGCTTTATCCCCATCTTCTGATTGCAATCCAGTTTCCCCCATCCAGCCCCTCCTCCCCACCCCAGTTTTGGAACCATGTCTCCAGTTTCAGGTAGTTTTAAGTGATTGAAGTTGTAGCTCTGCTTTTATCCTTAGGACTAGTCTTTGTTTGTTTTTTTTGTTTTGTTTTGTTTTGTTTTTTTTTTTTTTTTTTTTTTTTTT
>NW_024526044.1:0-123332 GCF_017590135.1 Pyrgilauda ruficollis | reverse complement strand
TTTTTTTTTTTTTTTTTTTGTTTTTTTTTTTTTTTTTTTTATTTTTAATCTTCAGGATTATTGCTTCCTGCAGCGCTGACCTTAAAAATAAAGAAAATAATTTGATCTGCAAGCTTTTGTAAAGCTCACAGCTTGTGTTAGTTATTTATTAATATTTTTGCTTGCATTCCAGAGCCTGTGAAGATAATTGTCCTTTCTCCTTGTTTCTTCCAGTTCTGTGTTTATGTCAGGTCTGCAACCTTTGAAATTACTGATAAGGAAGGACTCCTCTTTCTTTTGGTCTATTATGCCATTATCGTAAACATACAACATTGATTTTTATGTATCTATACAGGGAAAGCTATTTAGGATGCTGGTAGAGAGGTGGAAATACAATCTGTGCATATGTATATACAAAAATCTGTTATGAGGATGATAACTATTTTCTGTAGAATAGCTGAATCTTGGTATAGCACTTTGGGAATTTTGCAGTGGTTACAGCACAGGAGACTCAGCAATCCTGCACATCCTGAATCACTCCTTTCCTGCATGGTGACATATGTGGACAGAAAGGTAGAATAATATCTCTTTTTTCCCAACATGATGTCCCAAGTAGTGAAAAATATGCAACTTCCAGTATAAAGATGGGCACTGCTTAACACACCTCTGGAGATGAACAGGCGTTTATAAAGCCCCTCTTTGATTTTCAGAGAAGGGATCTCATTCTCCACAGGATGGTGCTAAAAATCCTTTAAGAAGGACAGGACTTCCAAATCCCCATTATGTTTCCTGTGATTAGCGATAGCACTTTGGCGGATAACAGCATCCAGGATCAACTTGGAAAAGTCATACCACGCCAAAAACTCTTGTTATACTCCACGGAATAACATCAGACTTGGTCTAGGGACTCGGTCATAAAATTCATATCATTTGAGAAATTCCCCCAAGAAAATTAAGCTCCAAACTAATTGAAGCAGCCCCTGGTATCCCACCATGTACTCACTCTCGGGGGGGATCCTGTCTTTGTGCGGACAGCCGGAGAGGCTGCGATGGTGGGGGTAAAGTCCCGTGACGTGTCCAGTCCCATCGCAGCCAGGAGTTGGACATTTGATTTCTCGCTTCTCAGGTCTTGAAGGATCTAAGGATTGTGGGGAAGAGGCAGAGGGAAGCAGGTTAGTGGATTTGGAGGGGAAGAAGTGGAAGGTGCTGAGGATGCTTCTCACTGCCTTTCCAGTCAAGCAGGGGAAACCTTTGGGTTTTGAGGTTTTTTTCCTGGAGGTGGAAATGTAACACTGGAAGTTTCAAAAATTGAAATCCGAAAAGTGATTTTAGGAACTGACACAGCTCAGAGTGTGGACACACTCACAGTGAGCAGGCCTGGCTCAGAGCCAGGGGATGCTGAAGTCTCTGCCCTCATGTTTCTGTGGTCAGACTCCTACCACTACTTTAAAACCCACTTGGATTTTAAACCAGCCCTTCTGCTCAGGCTGAAATTTTCAAGGTTAACTGACAATTTAGCCAAGCAATTCCTCTTCTCAGAGGGAGGAGCCCTTGTGATGGTGTAGAGGACACCATCATTTTATGCTTTCACTATTGACCTCAAGGATGTCCCCATCCCTTTGGGCATTGAGGATTTGTGGTTGAATTCCCCCTGTGGGCTGTGAACTCCCCCCACATCAACCTAATGGTCCGTGCTGAGCAGACAAGTTCAGCTCTTCCACCAGGGATGGGAGGGAGGGAGATACACAAGGGTTTGTCCCATACCTTTGCCGTAGTAGCTCTTCCGGATGCTGTCCAGCGGTTTGTTCTGTTTGTCCTCCACCTGGAAGTGCTTCACGTGCTCTCCTGGCAGCCGGCTGGGCTCCCGCACGATTTTCACCTGCTCGGCTTTCAGGGCAATGGCTTGTTCCAGCAGCCCCAGGTTGCCCCTGGTCATCATGTCGTACATCTCCGACTCATCAGTCACGGCTGATTTCTGGGAGCGGGCGTCGTCGTCCTTGTCGTCATCCGACCGGACTTCCACGATGACCGAGTACTCGGGCTTGGGGCTGAACTGCCCTTCACAGTGGCTTTTCTGGGGGTCCTGAGAAGTGTGAGGAGCTTCCTCGCAGATCACTTCATCCACTATTGCCAAATCAGAGAGGAACTCCTCTTCTTCCTCCTCCTCCTCCTCCTCCTCATCCTCTTCCTCCTCTTCCTCCTCCTCGTCATCCTCTTCATCATCATCTTCCTCATCCTCTTCTTCTGCTTCAGCCTTTTCCAGTTTGCAGGACTCCTCTCCGTTCGTGTCATCCCGGGGCTCGGGACACAACTCGCTGCTGCGCTCGCTGGTGACCTCGATGACCTCCTCTGCGTCCTCCGTCTGGATGATGATCTCCTTGTCGCACTCTTCCTCCACCAACTCCTCTCCTGCATCCTCATGGACCAAATGCACCACGTTGGACGCTGGCTTGGAGCCCTGCAGCTCTGCTTCAGGCAGCTGCCCTTCGATGGCGAGAGTTTCCTCTGCTATTTGGCCTAAGTTTAGGAGAGAGTTGGCGATTATTTCTTGGTAGCTGCTGTAGTTGGCCTTGCTGGGCCCGGATGTACTCGTTGCTGTGTTTTGTCCATAGTGGGTTGATTTTGCTGGGCTTCTCTCTGAAGGGTGGAAAGAAGGAATAGAAAGAAGAAGGGGAAAAAGAAAAGATGGAAAAGAACAAAAAAAAAAGGTGAGGAAATGAGAAGAGGAGGAAAAGAAGAAAGGAGTAAAAGAGAAAAGGAGGGGGAAGAGAAAAGAAGAAGGAGTAAAAAAGGAGGCAAAGAAACTAATTATATAAACTCATAAAATACAACTTTGTTGGACTTAAATTTAATTGAAACCAGAGCCTGGAAGTTCCACCTCTGGAACATGCTAATTTATTGAATTTGGGGCTGGCAAGATGAAAGAGGATTTCCACATGGGGCTCAGATGCACTATCTTCCCACTGCCACCCCTGCGCTCCCCAGGCTAGGGCTCCAAACCAGTGAGCAAGGCAGTGTCAGGACCCCAGCTGAAAATCCATGTCCTTCTCCAAGTCCTTTTCCTGCCACTCCTCTGCTCTTGGATAGTGGCCAGATCTGTCCAGGGAGGAGGATCCTGCTGAGCCCCTCATGGCGCCTGTGTGGGACCCTGGCTGCCTTCCCCACCACACAGCAAGCTCCTCTGTGCTTTCCATGGGTCCTTCCATAGGGAGCATCCCTGAAGGAAAAGCTCTCATTTTTAAAACACTGGAGGCACTGTGCCTTCTCATCTTAACCAGAGAATTGCCAGTGTGCTTCTACCCAACAGTGAGTCCCCCCAGTAACTGAGGGACCCATCCTGTACCTAATCCAGAGGATTAGGTAACTCCTGGCTGTTAACCCTTCCTGCCCTTTCTTCATCTGCAGAACACAGCTCTGCAATCAACAATGATAAAGCACCTTCTGCTGCCTGGGGGCTGCGGGTCTCCTCCTGCTCCATCACCTCTGCCTCGTCCTCCTCCAGCATCCCCTCCGACTCGTCAGAGCCGGACTCCTCCTTGGCCTCGGCCTCCTCGCTGCCGTCGCTGTCGACGTTGTAGCCTTCATCCAAGGCCAGTTTGAGCGGATGGGATTTCCTCTTGGACACCAGATGTTCGGCCTCAGCATCCTGAAGTTTCCTCTTCTTGGCTAGAGGGCAGCTTTGTAAACTGCAGATGGGATCAAGGAGAAGAGAGGAGGCATTGCTGAGTGAGAGAGGGCTGGCTACATCATCCCAGGTGGTTAGGCAAATATAAGTGGGACAAAGACAAAAATACTACCAAAAAAATCATCCAGGACCCGAGATTTTTAGCTGGTTTAACCTCCGTGGCCACATGTGCTCTTAGACCTGGACTTTGTGCAACTACATCAATTTTTTTCCAGAAATCAGCAGGCAAATGCTGGGATGTGGCATCCCAGGACTAATGTTGGTGATGGGCACCATGAAACCAGGCACAGGGTGCAGAACCAGCCCCTGGGACATATCCACCAACTGCTCCAATTTCACAATTCATGGCGTGATGAAAACCCCCAGTTAAGTCTTGCATGACCTCCCATGTGTTCTAATTTGCCTTCCCCATCCATAGAGGCAGACCAAAATCTCTGCCCATCACCAGCTCCCACCAACCCCAGACAGATGAGTCCAGCACTTGTGGCCAAGTTTGGGATCTATAGGAAGGCTGCTATGAGTCTGGAGGAGCAGATCTCCCTAAGATCCCTTAGAGACTGATGGAGAGAAGAAAAAGAACCAGACTTTCTCCAGTGAACACCTGTCTTTGACCCTGTTGCCCACATTTTTCCATCCCCACTACCTCCAACCCCACCTCACCTTCTGTGTCTCGCATACTTCCCACGGATATGTCCTGAGCCGTTACAGCCTGGGGTTGGACAGCTTGGGAGGGAAACAAACAACCATCAGGAACAGCAAGAGGACTCGGAGAATTAATTAGGATTGTATCCTCTACAGTCAGTTAAACAGGTGCTGTGCCCAAGGAACAAGCTAACTGCAAACAGGAAGTTAATTTCCTTCAAATGGTTCTGTTCGTCCCTTTGAATTCCAAGGGAGGAGGGCAGGAGAGCAGCCTTGCAGTTTGCTAAAAATTAATGAAATTACTCACCCCATTTAATTAGATGAACAGTTTGCTATAGTTTTATGAGTATGTTTAATTAAAGATTTGCATGTGTGAGAGCAAGCTTTTAAAGGCAGACAGCTACTGCACTCTGCCTCCCTGCTGCTACTCTCCAGTTTTCTTTTTCTCAGGAGGAAAACATGGGATTTTCCCTTATCTGGTGGCTTGTCAGGGAACTGGGGCCACTTACAGTAAGAAAAGTGTGTGTTTTGGGGAAGAGCAAACTGGGACTTTATCATGGAGGTTTTAGCCAGACACATTGGATGGAGATCCCCAGGACTAAAATCCTCAAAACCTCACTTTTGGGGGAATGGATAGGATTTAGATGATGAGATCTCCCAAATCCCTGCATTTTTTTCTTCCTGCTCTGCAGAAGAGGATGAGTTAAAGGCTTGCAGGGAGCTCTGAGCCCGCTCACAGCCACTGCTGCCTTCACTTGAGCATCCCTCCACGGGACCACGGTCTCCCCTGCAGGGGTAATTAGTCCCAGCTTCAGGAGCTGTAAGGGCTCCAGATAAGAAGCATTAAAGCAAACATTTTCTGGCAAAACCAGATTATGGCATTGATTATAGGATGCCCAAGTGACTTGCCTGATGTCTGAGGAATTCTGGAGTCGTGTAGGATTAATAACCTCATTTAGCACTGTATCACCCTCAGCCTGGGAAGCTGGAAGTGCTAATGAAATCTCTTGATGACAGTGCAAAGGGAGAAGGCATTGCCAGCCCAGAGGGGATCTGGCCAGCCTGTTATTCTCAGAGCAAAAGACGTGGGAGAACATTAAATAGTACCAAGTGCCAAGTCAGGCTTTAGGGACTCAGAATTTTGCTCTCAGCAGAGCTCAACCCTTGCAGAAAGCTGAGGACACAGAGGGTCTGGCTGCTCCATGGGTGCAGCAGCTCTGGGAGCACTGGTGATTTATTAATGGTTCAACTCCCTAGAATACAAGTCAGATCTTTGTGTTCAAAAACCATAATTCAACCCAAAACTGGGGCAGGACAGTGCTGCTGAGCTGTCAGGAGAGTAGGAATCCTTGCTTCAGGGAGACTGACTGGCTTTAGGTTAGCAAAGCAAATGCTGAGTGGGCAATTGGTGGCACCAGATCCCCTAAGGGGACACAGTGCTCTGGGGAAGTGGAAGCTGCCCCTCATGGCTCCTCCACACAAGTCCCCCCTTCCTGCTGTCCCCTTTGCTTGTGACCTGGCTTGAACCCGTGGTGCTGCACATCCTGCAGTGCCATCTCTTGTGGGATGGCTCCCAGCTCTTCTGGCACCCACCCACAGCCCCAGCCCCACACATCCGGGGTCTGGCCTGACAGCAGAGTGTCCCTTCTCCAGCAAGACACTCGAGGTCATAGAGAACAAGATCTCATCCCACTAACATGTGCAATTGGAAGAGAGAGCTTCCCTCTTCGCTGCTTATGATTTAAAAGTCTATTTCATGTTAATTATCCTCAGGCCTGACAGGCTGCTCTGTCCCAAGCAGCCCCAGTCACACTTTCAGTGACTGCGCACCGAAAGAGAGAGCAGTGTTTATGTCACCAGTGACTTGCCTGAAAAAGGCCTGATTCAATGGCAAACAGGAGCAGCTCTGATGAAGACGTTACAGGCTTTTATAAGTTTTCCTGTATCAGTTAAAGCAGATTACCTATCACCCCATTTTTAATGTGGTCTAATGAAACCTGCAATAGAAAGTATGTAGGAAAGAGGCAAGTGGTTCAGCATCGAGGTTTGCAGAAGCAGGTGTTGATTTGGGATGTTTCTGGCTTCACTTTGTTGATTTAATGCCTTTAAAGAGCACCAGCACAAAGGTGATGCTCTACATGCTCTGGGCCAGGCTTTCCCTCCCCACTCTCCTTTGGGGAGTTTTCGTGTATTTTGGCATGAGTCCCGAAAGGGGAAACGGGCTTCGAGGTCTGTTAAAGCTGCTCTCCATCCCTCAAGAGCCACCACACCGAGCAGCTCCCCTCCTCTCCGCTGCCTTCATCTGCTTGACAAAAGGGCTTCTTATTGTTATGCAGACGATGCCCTGCTTCCAATTAGTCGATTAATCGTCCAGTTATTCAGGCAATTAGGTGACAGCTGCAGAGATGGCTTTGTGGAGCACTCTGTCCTGCCCCTTAGATATGTCACCTGCTCCAATTACCACCTCCACTCAAGTGTTCAGCAATAAAAGTTGAGAAGGGGCATGCCCAGTGCTGGCTCCTCCCGGCTCTCCAGAGTAATCCGAGAGTGGAGGAGCAAAATGCTCTGAAATTGCGTTGGTTTAGGTCCAATTACTCTTTGACACACGCGGGAGGCTGCAAGGCGAGGCAGCCCCTGCTCTCAGTGCCTGTCCAGGTTAAAGGCTCCTACCTCTGGCACAAGCCCCTGTGCAAGTTTTAGGGGGAGCTTGCAGGTGGGGGAGGCTGTTACATCTAAAGAGAAGCTCTGGAGGGCTGCACAGGCTCTGCTCCTGCTCCTTTGGCTGCTGCTGTTGGCATCCCAGCGCTGCTAAATGAGTGACAACAGGAGCTCGGGGACTGAGCAGAGGACAGGGGGGCTGAAGGAGCATCCAGCACCAGAAGTGACATGACAAATATGTGGAAAAAACCTCTGGTTGGTAGGATGGTGTCCCCAATGATCCTGAAACACAAACCCTGGGCATTAGGTTTGAATGGGGTGTAGATCTGGGGTGGGACAGCGGATGACTTGAGGGTCTCCAGTCTAATGTCACTCATCCAGAGCTGCAGTTTATTCCTTTAACCCTTGTGATTCCCCTGATGTGTTGTCTAGTGGTACCCTGAGGATTTGGACACACCAATAGAAGACCCCATTAGTCCCATGGGTTTGCTGCCCTCACCCAGGTTTCCCAGCTGAGGGGCTTCTCTCAAGCCAGTCCCACCATGTGCCCCCCATCCCTCCCATGGCCAAGGAGGAGCAGGGTCCTTACCTCACCTCCTGGCCGATGAGCTCCGTGGGCACTGGGCGAAGGGCAGGATGCAGCAATGGAAGCAAACACAAAGTCAGAAACAAACCAGAGGTGCCCGGCCCCCCGAGACTGAAGCTCTCCTGCCAGCAGCTGGGTTTCTGTTTCCTCCCAATTGGAAAGGAAGGGGCCAGTTTATCCTGTTGTCCTTTGTTGCATGCCAGCCTGTAGCAAATTATTAATCCTGCCTTGTAAATCCTCACGCCTGTGCTGATTTTCAAGCAGGTGAGTGCACACTGGCAGCATCAGGGACTACCTCTGTTCTTTGAATCCGTGATGACTTTGAAGTTAATGGAACTATTCTGACATGCATGCGTGTAACTCAAACATTTTAAATAAAGACCGAGTTTTCTAATGCATTCATCTCTCTTTTTGCCCTTTAAAGCTGCTCATCAGTTTCTTCTTTGACACTTCCCAGCTGTTTTCCTGCAATGGCCACATTCACCTCTATAACACCAGCATCTTTCTCCTCTCCCTGTCCCATCAGACTGAGGCAGGAGTCCCTGCCAATGCTCAGACATATTGGGGGGGATTTGTTACTTGGGGTATAGGGTAAACAAGAGTTTGTAGGATTTTTAGGGATTATTCTCCACTTGTGCATAGGAGGGCTTCTCTCTGCTCACAACAAGAACATACAACAACCTCACATCGAAGCTGAAACCTTACATCCAGCCAGGAATCCAAACAATCAAGAGGGAAAAAAAAAATCCCTCAGCACAAGTCTAAATTTGCCCAGGCTAAAAACCATAACACGTTTGCTCAATTTGTTTGAGCTAATTGGGTTTCCTGGGATCCAGCTCCCAGTGGGATGACTCACAAGCTTCAACAAACTGGAGGCAGTGACGAGTCCCAGGGTGCAGGCAATAAATTACCTTTTCACATCGAGAAACCCAGATTCAAGTGTGGAAAAGGCAGGGTGTGAGAAAATAAATAGAATCAGGGCACTCTCATTTGCAACCTGAACAAGCACACCTTTGTGTATGTGCAACAAAGCAATGAAATCCAAATATTCAAGCTCAGCTCAACACAGCTGGCAACATCTGGGTTTGGTTTTGTTTTTAAAAGGTGCAGATGCTGTGAAAAGCAAGGAGGAAGGAAGGTGAGGACAAAAGGAAGGTGGCCCAGCCCAGCTGTAGGATGAAGGTGCAGTCCCTGCAGCCATCACACCTTTCCAACCTTGCTGGTTCCTCACTTCCAGCCACCTTTGTAACTCACCACATCTACAGCCACAGAAATGAACCAAAAAACAGAGAGGCTGGTCTGTAACCATCACCCATGGCTATGGGACTACCTGAGGTGACACCCTGGGCTCTATCTCTGGGAGAGCCTCTTGCCTTCTCCCAGAGGGAAAACATACACAGCATTGCAGTTCTTTTTTTTTTATATATATATTTTTTTCAATCCAGAAATAAATCACAATCAATCTTTGCATTAACCAGTTGTTTGTCCTCCCATCCCTGCCGGGGCATGGCCCATTTGCTTCTCCAGCATGAGCTACTTCTGCCAGGCGCTCTCAGATGTGTGACTTCAAAGCCGCTGGCAGAATGAGCCTGATGAAAGCTCTGGGAGCTGATCTGAAGCTCCAGTGATTGCCATCCCCTACAGCAAAGCAGGCACTGGGGCTTTTTTTCCTTATTTGCTTGTTATTTTCCTTCAGCTGAGTGTAGAGGATGAGGGTTAAATATCATAATGACCTATAAAGTTTGTGGTTGCGATTTCTGCAGGTTTTTTTAGACGAATTTCAGTGGGGTTGGGGCAGGGGTAGTGAGCATAAGTTGAAGAGTTAAGCCTGGACTTGAAAAACCAAAGCCTATTTGGGGCAAGGAAAGTGCAGGGAGCTGAGGTCTGCACAGCCCAGTGCTCCCACTCACCTCGGATAGACTTGGATCGCGTGCGTGCTCTCTTATCATCATTTTCTAAACTCATCTGCAACAGAAAGAAAAAAATCATTACTGAAAGATAACCAGAAAATCATCACTAAAGGGCAAGCTCATGTGTGGTTGTGGCTTTGTGGGTGGCTGGGGAAGCTTTCCTGTGTTTTTGAGATGGAGGCTTCTTACCTTAATGCTGTTGTTCAATCCACAGTGCTAAGATTTAGCAATTTTAAATTAATTTACAGATCCTGGGACACAGGAAGGACTTTGTCTGTTGAGTAGCACAGAGGGACAAACACCCATATGTGTTGGCTGTGCATGAGATAGCCCTTGCTAAGGGCAGAGCTGATTTCTCTGGATTTACAGCACAGAACTGCTGTGAGCACCTGGGTGGAATGCCAATAGAGAATCAGAAATCTCTGAGTATGTATCTGAGCTGATCTCCTGCATGAACAAGGGCAATTTTTCACAAGTGCCCTAAAGAACAACCTCTCGTCTCTGCTTAAATTTGCCACAGAGATGACTGCATCTAAATAACTCACAACATGGACATCAAACACGAGGTCTGCAGGGAACACGGGCATGAATAAGTAACATCAGGGACTTCAAAGTTCTGGATATTAATTAAACATCACCACATGCCACAAGGTAGAAGAAGTCTGAAGTGCAGCCACCTCTGGGGTACAGCACCTTTGAAACCAGGCAGTGCCTGGAGGTGGGAGCAGGAAAGCAGGGATCTCCATGGCATGGCTGGAATGATATAAATGGGATTTCATTAACGTTGTCAAAGGAGTTGCTGAAGTGGTCAAAGAACTGTTTTCCATCTCACCCTTGACACAGATGCTGTCTCTGCAGGCAGGAGTGTTTGGCAGTAAATGCCAAGGGGGAATGGCAGGATGGGGGTGTGAGCAGGGCAGGGGGTCAGAGCCTGCTAGGTTGGGAAGACAATTTGGGTTTTACTGCAGCGTTACCATGTGGAACACTTCCTCCAGAGATTACAAGGAGAGAGGAAAGGAGGCGAAAGAACCACTTACAAGTGGGATTTGACATAATAAAAACCAACTCTCTGGAATATCCTCTACAGGCCCAGTTAGAGAAGGAACAAACCAGCTCCTGTATTATTCCTAAATGAGGAGGTCCCATGGCTCCAGCACCCCTGACAGAGCAGGGACACCACCTCTGCTGTCTCTGGGGCAGGGGCAGGAAGGGACATGCACACAGAGCATGTGCTGCTCCACTGGCAGTGGGGATGGTGCAGGTAGGGTATGTGCTGCTGAATCCCTACATGCACCCTAAAAACATCTTGATGAATGCTGCTCCCAGTTCCCAGGGGCTTCTCACCCTCAAAGGAGACACTGCTTGGTGCTTTCCCTGAGGTTTGGGAGCAGCAAAGAGGGAGGGAAGCTGTTGAGGCAGGCAGGAAGAGGAGACCAGGCTAAAATCCCCTCAGAGGAGGGATGAAGTTTTCCCCAGGCGCCTCTCTCCTTCACACTGCCACCTTCCAGAAATTCAGTGTTAACATGCAATATTTGTTAGATGGGGGGAGGTTGGAGAGGAAAAAAGAAAAATGAAAGGGGGAGTGAGGAGAATCAAAACCTGGAGCAATTTATGCACCCTGTCAGCATTCAGCTCATGGCACGGCAGTGTTGTGCTCCGCGTTTATTACAATCTTCCCAATAACACAGCAGACAATTACTATAATTTGTATTTTTAAAGCCCCAGTTCCCTGCGGACCAATGGCTCCCGTTTAAAGTGTGGAGAGGAGCAGGTGTCACAGGGACTTCATTACATTTATGAGCCTTCCAACGCCGGCGTGTGCGGAGCTCGCTCCCTAATGCCACCGCACGGCGCCAACGCAGCGGCACCTTGGATTGCTGGGAGCCTCCAACCAGCAGGAATGCCAGAGAGGGCTTTTTCTTTCTTTCTTTTTTTTTTTTTTTTTCTCTCTCTTTTATTCCTTTTTTGGCAATTCTCACAGGGAATTGGTGTGTGTTGGGGCAATATGGGTTTCCTGCAGATCAAAAGGGCAGAAGAGGTCAGGCTGTGGGAAGGGCAATGGGCAGTTCCTGTGAGGGGCAAGGACCCACACAGACAACATGGAAAAACAAAGCAAAATTTCAGTTTTCTTGGCCAGACAGGTGGGATGGGCTCAAGCTGCTAATCTATAAATAGGGGAGATCCCATTTCAGGTCAAATTTGTCTTTGGGAGTTAACTATCATGTGAGCTGGCATGCAGGCTCCTCACTACAACACAGCACCTCAGAGCAATTCCTCCCATTGCCTCCCATTCCTCTTTCAAGCCAGGATCAAACACCCTGGGAAAGCAGGATTAGATTCAGTCACCACATGGGCAAAGGGGACGGGAGCCACCTAAGGCAGGGACAGACCCACAGAGTCACAGAATTCTCAGGGCTGGAAGGGACATCTGGTGACCCAACCTTGTTAAGGACCAATGAATGGAAAAGCCAACTAGGCTGCCTTGCCTGGCCTATTCTACCAAAAAAAAAACCCAAAAAAAAACCCCCAAAAAAACCAACAAAACGACTCAACAATCCACCTCCAAATTTCTAAATTATTGGGAGTTTTCTCCATAGGGAAGACCCCATTATTTGTTTAGAGACCCTGACACAGCCTCACTGCTGTGTTTTTATAATGTTTCACTTATGTCACTGTCTGGATGGGATGGGCTCTGTGTTTCCAGATTCTGTTTTCTACCATCAAGCTCCTTCTTTTAGCTTAAACCAACATCAGGATCATCCTCAAAAATCCTCATTTCCCTCCAAAGTGCAGAAACACCAGGAATAAGATACATTTCGGAGCTCAGCCTCTGCTCCTCCCAGGCAACCAAACAACTGGCAGAGCCCTGACTGTGCTTCTGGAGCCTCTGTGATATCAGGCTCAGATGCAGAAAGGTTACATGAAACCATTGTCCTTTATTGTTGCCTTCTCAGCCAGAAGCCCTCTAGACAGATCGTTTTAATGTGAAATTTCAGGTCACACAGTGCATGTTTGCAGTCCTGGAGACCGACAGGCTATTTTCATTAGGTCTCTCTCTTGTTCACATAACAGCCAGGCTGAGGAGCTGTCTGGATTTCAGTCTTATTGCTTTAACTCTGAATGAAAACAAAGCAGCCCAAAAGGAAACCTGCAAATAAATTATTGCTGCCAGATGCCAGTCACAAGCACATTAGTCTGGCTGGAAAAGACAGAGGTTTATTCCACACTTCCTCACCTTATCCATGGGTTATCTCTAAGATTAAATCAAAATCAACATCTAGCAAGTTTCCTAACCCAACACTACAGGAAAGGACCCTGTGCTGGGTCTCAGGGTACTCCCTTCAGGATTCAGATCAGTGGTAGTCAGGGTAACCTTGGAAACTTGACTTCATCTCTGTGTACCCCTTTTCTCTCTCTTTTCTCTCTAAAAGTAAGAAATGTCCCCTATCCTGTTTACCCTGTACTAAGGAGCTCCCTGACATGAACAGAATGTAAGTTATAATGATAATTTGTCAATGCTGCAGACTTAAATCGATGATGTTCAGACATAAACTTGAAATGGAGTTTAACCTGAGCACAGTGTGAATTTTAACAGCCAGATTCTACAGCCCAGGTCTTGTTCTGCTGCCAAGACAGCAATACAGCACGGATCTGAAGTTTCATTTTATGGAGTACCTACAGGGTTGACATTTTCTTCTTCCTTCTTGTCTTAATACACATTTCCTTTGCATTGGAAGCCCGAGGAACATAACAGAACACAAACCCACTGGGAGCCCAGCACGTGCTGATGCCCAGGTGTGCCTGGGCTTCGACAGCTCTATGCAAATCTGCCATTAAAGGCCCTGCTGAAATTCCCCCCGGTCAGCAGTAATACTTTATATGTATTCAAGAGCACCACAGAGCTCAGAGAAAATAAACATGCTGAAAAACCCTTCAGCTGGACAAAGGGAGGTGAGGATTCAGCAGGAATATTTATTTTACACTGAAAGCAGCAGAGCTTCCATCGGTGCTTATTTGTAGATGTAGCAAAAAGCCAATTGCAAGAAGCAGCATCTGAGCTTTAGAGGGACAGACAGACACACAGTGCCTCTATTTTTAGTTTTAAAAACCCCCCAATTTATATTTGCCTAGCAGCAGAAGGAAAATGCCAGAAGGAATGACATTTTTTTCCTACAGAATTATTGAAAAGGGGTTTTCTACTTGGTCCTTCCCCTCTTGAAGATCCAAGGAGTCCCTTCTTTAGCTCCTCAAGGGAAAAGGCAGCAAAACTGCCTCTCAGTGGGGATTGGTTTGAAGGGCCTATCCTGATTTCTCCTCCCTTATGTTTCTTATAAGAAATTCCTCCTTGGCTGTTGCAGGCTGAACACAGGTGGAGAAACCTGGATCTGGGTCTCCAGATTTCTCCCCTTTCCTCTCCATAAAGTGCTGTGGCATCTTTGTTCATTGCAGAAAATGAGGAGGACTTTGTCCTGCTGGACTTCTCTAGCTGTGAATTTTTTAAATAAATAAATAAGGGATGATGGAGGGAGAAATACTCTTGATCAAGTGTGCCTCTACTTTTTAAAAAAGGCTCAGTAGTAGCTCCCAGCTGCTATTTTATAACCACACTCTGAGATTAGGAGGATTTTTTTTCCCTCTTCTTCCTTTAGGGTCTTCCTAGCTGCTTGATTTAAATCCTCCTGACGTTCCACCTATTGTGAGTCCTGTTCTCAGCTGAATAAGCTCCCGTCTGCCTTTTGCTCTGACTGCTTCCAGGAAAGGACACCCTGCACGGTGTTCCCGGGCTCGGAGATGGGGAGGGGGGAGGATTTTGCCTTGACATGTCGAGATGCAAACCCACAGCTTGTACCCACCTCGAATCTGACACTCCAGCTGTGTCACAAACATCCTCCTGAAGCCGTGCTGTCATTTTGCATTTGCAGAAAGGGACCAACCCCCCCAAAACCACCCAGTGCTGCGAGTGAAGCGCTTCCCGAGCGCTGCCGCGATGGCAGCAGCATCCTCCACACTCGGGGGAAGCGGAGCAGAAAAGCTGCTCCTGAGCATCACATCTGACACAGACGCAGCTGCACCGCTGCCTCCACAGCGCTGACAGCCCAGCATTAGGCTGGCTGATTGCAGAGGCCGTGGTTGGGGTTGACACACACCTTCCTCTCCACTCTTGGGAAGTGCTACAACACGCAGTCCCAATGCTGGCGAGACCGAAGTGGCTCCGTACGTGCCCATGGCTCTCGTGCCAGAAGAGGAGGGGTAGGGAAGAGGGGGGGGGAAAATAATTGTAGTTCTTCAATCTCATTGTTTTCCAGCTCTGTGATAAGCCAGCTGCCTTTTTTCCATGAGATTATCTTTGGGTGTCACAGTGTGAGGGGATTGCTGAGATCTCGCGAAGGGGGCAGCAGGGATGGGCTCTGGTGGCCCCATCACCATCCACCCTAGCTGTCCTGACAGCAGTCAGCCCTCACCAACAACCCGCCTGCTATTCAGCTGCCTCCCAGCTAGATCCCAATGGCACAGGAAAATAGAGATTTGGGAGGCAAAAGTTCATTTTTGCCACCAGACACTGTGGTCCAGGATGAGCCCTGGCAGCAGCGTCTGGGCTCAGCTGGCTCCATGCAGAGATCAGCTCTCCCCAGCACTGCAGAGATCTCATTTCAGACCTGTCATGAGAAATTTTATCCCATGCCTGGACTTCTTTAGAGGTAAAAATAAATAAGTAAACGTGCCCCACATCCCATTGTCCTTCACCGTTGTGTATCCTGTGGATTATGAGCTGTGACTGGCATGAAAAACTACATTTAAATACAATATATATTTATGAGTGCACATAGAAGTGCCAGCATGTGCACACAATGCAGATCCAAAGGTTAGAGAGTGATCAGGACCTCTCCCCCCGTGAGGTAAGAGGGCTGCACACTCACACAATATCCAGGCTCCCTTCAGACTCCCCCTCCCCATCCCCTCCTCTCATCCCTGAGCCAAGCACTCAGATAAAACACAGATAAGCAGAGCTGAGGATTGCAAGAAATGGTTAATATTCGTGATGTGCTTGTTAGAGACAGAGCACCAGATGAGCACCAGGTACTGGGAATGTTACCTTTTGTAATCATTACTTTATTAACATACGACAATCTTATTAAATCTAACCTAAGTGCTTATTTGGCAGGTTCAATAGAAAAGCCTTAATTGAGCTCATTTTAAATATAGCAACAACTGCTTACTCTGCTTTCTAAGAAGGTGTGAGCTTTCCTGGCGACACCTGCATGCAGCTGACAGCTTGTTAGGGAAGAAGGATGTTTTAAAGTGTGGATTTTTGCTGGTTTGGAATTTTCCCAGGGTTTGGTTTATCTAGGGATACAGGAAGAGTTGGTAACATCAGTCACCTAACGAAGCTTCCTCATCACCCAGGTGGGTCCATGCACTCACTGGAGACGCTGCCTGACTACTGAGAGGCCAAAATAGGACAGGAAGCACCATTTGTGCAGTGAACAGCCCAGTTCTCTGCTTAATTAAAGCTTCCTAATCTGCTGGCAGTGAATCTGCCGGGAGGTTTGACAGCCTTGGCTGTACCCCTTTCATCAGCCACAGCTGCAGCAGTAAATGAGTGGCTGTGTTGAGCCCCAGGAGCTGTCCAGGGTCCCGGTGGGGATGAATGACTCGCTTGTCCCCTCCAAAGGCACCACAGCTTCACCTGGAGCTCGAGGGGCTCCTTCCGACCAGCCGGCGCCTTGGAGAAAGGGCCTATTTTAACAGGCCTGGGAGTGACCTAAATACCCAGATCTGAGCCACCCTTGAAGGATGGCACTGGAGAGGAAGGCAAGGATTTAAATATCTGGACTCCAAGCCAAACTCTGACAGCTGGAAGCCCTCCCTGCCCGGATTCACTGTACAGGAGGTTTGGCTGTGCAAGGAGACAGAGATTTCCAAGTCCTGCCCATCACGTTGTGGGTACCGGAAAGGCTCCGTTCCCCCAGGAGCAGCTGGTCCAGAAGGAGCTGGAGCACATGTGGCCCTTGTCCCATGGCCAGCTCATGGGGTGGGGGGGTCACTGTCCTAAAAACGTCCTTTCTTGTGCACCCACCTTGATGCGTGTGCCGTGCAGGCCGGCGGCTCCCTCGCAGCTGCTGATCTTCTCTCCACTGGTCCACCTCTGGTTCAGCAGCTCACCCCGAAACTCATTTTCTGGGGAGGGAAAGAGGAAAACAGGGTCAGGACCCAGAGTCAGCCCAGCACCCCTCAGCAGCACCAACCAGAGGTAGAAATGCAGTGTTTATTCCCTGCCTGCTTTCTTTAATGGCCATACAATTCCTGAGGGTATCCATGCCTTCAGCAGGAACCCAGGGTGCTGTGCCAAGGCCAAGAGCCCAAACCATAAAGAATTTCCACCCTCAGCTGATCCCAAACACTGCAGCTCTGCTCAGCTGGGTCCTCAGTTGGAAAACACGCTGTTAACAGTTGAAAATTAACGCTGAAAGACTGTGATAATTCAATCTTAGGGTGATGTACATCCAAGATGGTTCTTAAGATAGGTGACTGTCAAAGTCCCCTTTATGTATTTGTCCTAAAACAGCTGTTCTGAAGTCAAGAGGGAAGCTGGGGGGGACTTTTCTAGGTGTCACAGGAGAATCATTTGTGTTAGAGGCCCCAATGTTTGAAGCACTTTGCTCTGGCCTGGACCTTCAGAAAAGGTTCAGGGCTTGCAGACAAAACCCATGAGTTGCTGAAACATTATTCTGCTTTGGAGAAGCTCCGAGGAAAGGAAGTGGGGAGGCACAGATGGCCAAGCAGATGATGAAAACCAAAGAAAATGAGGGAAAGAAGCTAGAAATGGACAGAAGAAAGAAGAACAAAGGGGAAAAGTATCAAATAAGAAGAAATAAAGATGTTTCGATAGCACATTCATAGGTCAGCACTGTCTGCCTGCTTATCTAAAGGATCTACCTCAGCATCCTTCTCCCAGCTGCATGTTTTAAAGCAGGAGCATCCTCTATGGGATGCAGTAGGGGCAGGAGCAAAGAGAGGATTAAACTATACAAACAATAGATCCTGGATAACCTGAAAGATAGCTTAGAAGATTTTTGAAAGGATGAGACGTCATGAGACTCAATCACAAGGAGGAGAAATTAGAAACACGTTCAGCTTCATCCTCTCTGGGCCTGTTTCCTCATGTGAGCCCAAGTAAAGGATGAATCCTGGAAGCTGCTGTGGTTAAATCTGGCTCAAAGTGCCATTTTATCCTTGCCAAAGGCCCCACCCTGATGTCCCATGCCTTCATCCCTTTAAGCAAGAGGTGAGAAAAGACTGAGTATTGGGGCAAGGAGCTTGGCCTGGCTGAAGGTGTGCTGGCCACAGCAGTTCAGAACCTTCCAGCCTGCTCCAGTCCCTCTGCCCAGTCCAGCTGGAATGGCCAAGGCAGCTCTGTCAACACTGGAATCAGATTTCCTCTATTCCATGCTGCTTAAATGCATCTGGTCTCCAGGGAGGATCAGCTTGCACTGCTGGCTCTGCCCTTTCCATCTCCCTCTGGATCCTGGCTTCAGCAGAAACAAAGCTCACTGGCTGTGTGAAGGACATGTCTGTTAACCCCTGCCTGGGCCACCCACGAGCAGCTGTGGGATATAGTTTTAAATAGGATTTTTAGCCCATGGGAAGCAGATCCCAGAGGGAATGGCACATTCTGGGGTCCCTCCTGGCACTGAGGCTGGGTAGTGATAGCTCAGAGCCTGCAGCACTTGAATCCACACCCCCTTGGAAAACTACTGAGATGCTCAGCTGGTCTGATGGATCAATCCCAAAGGAAACCAGCAGCTTTTCCCCACCACCACCTCCCTCCTCAGTGCCACCCGCCCAGGCAGGACTGGAGCACACACTGGAGTCTTAGGCTGCTTTTCCCCATCAACACTGATGACAAGCCACCACCATCCTCTGCCAAATGAGGTTCTTCCCAAACCTTTAATCTATCTGTCCTCCTCTCTGATATCTACAGCTGTGAAGCAAAGCATTGCAAGTTGTGTGGAATCCTGGTATGAAAGAACAAGTTCCTTGGAAGGTTTGAGTCACCTTCATCTGACCCCAGACATGATGTGGAAACTTGGGAGGGAGACCACAGCAATTTGGAGAGTTAATCAGAGTCATGTGTGTTTTACTTCACATTTCCAAAGAGAGAAGAAAGCACTAATTTGCCAGAAAAAAAATTTAACCCTCTAAAGAATCACAGAAAAGTCCCCCCAAAATTAACACAACAAACCTCAGAGGAAGCTTTGGGGTGAGGATGAATAGAAAATGAGGAGGGGGTTGCCTGGTGGCAGTCAGCTTTCACACATATCCTCACAGTGCCAGGGGAGCCCCAGCTGCAGCCTCACCATCCCCAAATCTCTGCAGAGGTTACACCTGCTATAACAAAGTGATGGGGTGAGGGGAAGGTTCTGTACAGAAAACATGGGGGGTGAAGGCTTCCTTTCCTTGTAAGATGCATCACTGCATATTCAAACTGAAAGACTAGAGGAAAAACATATCAATCTTCATTTGTTCCTCCAAGAGTAAGAAAAGAAAAAAGAAGGGAGGAAAATTTTTCTTCATTTTTGTTCAGGCACATTTTTCACAGGAAAGGTGAGTCCTGAGTTAAGGAGGCAGCAGCATGCTGAGAGCAGGCTGATCCTTCAGGATCCCACCAGACAATGTGGGCCCACTTCTCAGAGCAGACATTGCAGCAGTGTCAAGGATCAGAGGGAGCACTTTGTGGCCCCAAGTTTTATGTGAATTTTTTTAAAAAATCTCAAAACCAAATTTTACGCCTTCTCTAGTCTGGAGAAGGCACTCCTGGGCTGCTGCATTCCTCTGCACTGCTGGCTGCCTGACACTCCTGCATTTCATAAAAACAGGGAGAGCAACTTTTTACATGAGTGAATAGTAACGGGATAAGGAGCAACGGCTTAAAACGAAACCAAAGATTTAGGTTCACTGTTAGGAAGTTCTTTATTCAGAGGATGGGGAGGCCCTGGCACAGGCTGCCCAGAGGAGCTGTGGCTGCCCCATCCCTGGACGCAGGTTGGACAGGGCTTGGAGCAATCTGCAATCATGGAAGGTGTCCCTGACTGCAGAGAACTGGAACAAGACGAATTTTAAGGAGCCAACACAGCCCATTCTGTGTTTCTGTGATTTTGCAGTGTGTTGCCCACACACACAGCTCTGTAGCCACTGCCTGGAGATCACCAATAAGTGAATTTACTTCCCTGCACAGCCCCAAGCCCTTGGTGCAATGAGAGCTTTCCTGCTGGCAGGTAACATGAGCCTTATCTTTGATTTAAGGCCTCAGTCTCAGCTCCAAACTGCAGCACTGAACACCCTCACACAGCCCCAGGACTCAGCACAATTAATTGCCCCACGCTCCTGCCCAACATTTACCAAGTAAAAACCCCTCTGAGCTGGCACCCCACGCACCTCAACCTTCCCACTTGCAGGAACACAGCAGCTCTGCATCAGGGTGCTTTTTTCCAAAGGAAAGGAATTAAAACCTCTGTAGGAATCAAAATGCACTGAACAAGTAGAACCCAGCTTCTTCAACAATTCTCCTCCGTTCATCTCCGATGCCAGGAGGGTTGGTTTAGCCCCCTCTCAGGGCACAGGAATGCTGCCTATTCCAGGCAATTATCTCTGTTTACTGCAGCAGGGCTGTGTTCAGTGCTGCAAATTTAGCTTCCCAAACACGCATTTAATTTAAGATCTAATACCGGATGTTAATTGTATATTGCACAGTAAACGACTGATCATTAAAACATATTAATTGAGGTTTAACAGCTGTGTAATAGATATTACATCTCATACTTATCAGCAAATATGATTTAATAATTAGTTAAGATGGGATGTATGGATGGGAGATCTAGCATGGCTGGCTGGATTGTGGATTACTTTGTTCATTTGCTAAACTAAAGATAGTTTTCCTTATCACATTTAGAGAGGAGCTGGGCAATCACATCATAAAATGTTTTGGGTTGGAAAGGACAAAGCCCATCTCATTCCAACCCCCTGCCATGGGCAGGGACACCTTCCACTATCCCAGGTTGCTCCAAGCCCCATCCAACCTAACCTTGAACACTTCCAGGGATGGGAATGTTGAGCTTTGACATTCTCCCCTGGAGTAAGTCCCAATGTGTTTGTAATCTCTGTAAAAACAAAAATTAAGGGGTCACGTGCAGTCTCCTCCTAAAAGCTGGGGCTGAGCTGTGGGGACCTGACCCTGTCACTGAGTTTGCAGTGCTCTCACACCAGACAATGTGGGCCCACTTCTCAGAGCAGACATTGCAGCAGTGTCAAGGATCAGAGGGAGCACTTTGTGGCCCCAACTTTTATGTGAATTTTTTAAAAAAATCTCAAAACCAAATTTTACGCCTTCTCTAGTCTGGAGAAGGCACTCCTGGGCTGCTGCATTCCTCTGCACTGCTGGCTGCCTGACACTCCTGCATTTCATAAAAACAGGGAGAGCAACTTTTTACATGAGTGAATAGTAACGGGATAAGGAGCAACGGCTTAAAACGAAACCAAAGATTTAGGTTCACTGTTAGGAAGTTCTTTATTCAGAGGATGGGGAGGCCCTGGCACAGGCTGCCCAGAGGAGCTGTGGCTGCCCCATCCCTGGATGCAGGTTGGACAGGGCTTGGAGCAATCTGCAATCATGGAAGGTGTCCCTGACTGCAGAGAACTGGAACAAGACGAATTTTAAGGAGCCAACACAGCCCATTCTGTGTTTCTGTGATTTTGCAGTGTGTTGCCCACACACACAGCTCTGTAGCCACTGCCTGGAGATCACCAATAAGTGAATTTACTTCCCTGCACAGCCCCAAGCCCTTGGTGCAATGAGAGCTTTCCTGCTGGCAGGTAACATGAGCCTTATCTTTGATTTAAGGCCTCAGTCTCAGCTCCAAACTGCAGCACTGAACACCCTCACACAGCCCCAGGACTCAGCACAATTAATTGCCCCACGCTCCTGCCCAACATTTACCAAGTAAAAACCCCTCTGAGCCGGCACCCCACGCACCTCAACCTTCCCACTTGCAGGAACACAGCAGCTCTGCATCAGGGTGCTTTTTTCCAAAGGAAAGGAATTAAAACCTCTGTAGGAATCAAAATGCACTGAACAAGTAGAACCCAGCTTCTTCAACAATTCTCCTCCGTTCATCTCCGATGCCAGGAGGGTTGGTTTAGCCCCCTCTCAGGGCACAGGAATGCTGCCTATTCCAGGCAATTATCTCTGTTTACTGCAGCAGGGCTGTGTTCAGTGCTGCAAATTTAGCTTCCCAAACACGCATTTAATTTAAGATCTAATACCGGATGTTAATTGTATATTGCACAGTAAACGACTGATCATTAAAACATATTAATTGAGGTTTAACAGCTGTGTAATAGATATTACATCTCATACTTATCAGCAAATATGATTTAATAATTAGTTAAGATGGGATGTATGGATGGGAGATCTAGCATGGCTGGCTGGATTGTGGATTACTTTGTTCATTTGCTAAACTAAAGATAGTTTTCCTTATCACATTTAGAGAGGAGCTGGGCAATCACCAGGGACATCATCAAATGTTTTGGGTTGGAAAGGACAAAGCCCATCTCATTCCAACCCCCTGCCATGGGCAGGGACACCTTCCACTATCCCAGGTTGCTCCAAGCCCCATCCAACCTAACCTTGAACACTTCCAGGGATGGGAATGTTGAGCTTTGACATTCTCCCCTGGAGTAAGTCCCAATGTGTTTGTAATCTCTGTAAAAACAAAAATTAAGGGGTCACGTGCAGTCTCCTCCTAAAAGCTGGGGCTGAGCTGTGGGGACCTGACCCTGTCACTGAGTTTGCAGTGCTCTCAGAGTTTGCTCATGAGCTCTCTGTTCCTCAGCCCCGCATCATTCCCAGCTGTGGCTGCTCTCACAGAGCCAGAGGCTGCCTTGCAGCACTACATGGCTGTCCAGAGACCCAAAACTCACTGCACCAGTGAACTGCATTTGTGATTCCACTGCCCCAACAAACACAGTGCTGGCTTCACCCACCCTGCCACCAAACCACATGCTGTGATGTCATGAAATCTGTGATGCGCACTCTGACCTTTTATTTATTATAAGGAAGGGCTTGATTTCAGTAGGAACAAGCCTTTCTAGTGCTTTCCTTGCCAAGCAGCCCCCTGCAGCTTGTGCCTTGCTGACACACTGGCTCAGCACCAGCACAGCTCCGAAGTGTTCAGTGCTGACAGCCAAGTTCAGCCTGCTCAGCTCTGCAGGTCCTGGGGCACAGGACACAGGAGGGGAACACCAGACTGTGCCAAGGGAAAGAGGACAGGTCACCACCAGCACCATGCTGCTGCTGCTCCATTTCCAGCCACAAGAACCTGCCACTCTCCTTCCAGGCATTCCTGCAGCCCAGGGAGCATCCCCTGCCTCGGCTCTCTCCTCCAGCACTGCCTGAAGCACAAGTGACTCACATCCTCCTTCCCAGCCCCTGCCACCTCACCTCTTGGCTCATTCTGCTTCTGATGCTGGCAGCTGTGTCATCCCTGTGCTCACCTCAGCCCTGCCAGCTCATGCTTTGTCCTGTCATACCTGGCACCTTTGCATGCTCTTTAACTCTTTGTCAGGTCTTTGATGGGAGCAGGGAATCACCCCTTCCCCACGGCTCCAGGACAGGACAGTGAGCAACTGGTTCAATCACAAAAGGATTCAGATTTCCCAAACACAAAAACTTGTGGCAACGGGAAGAAGCATGGGAAACTGCTCCTTGGAGAGGGAGCAAAACCCTCAGTGTGGGGTTCATTAACGAGCTCAAAATCCACCAGGAGCAGGGTACAGACATCACCCTGCCATGGGACCTGTCATCCCCAGGCCCTGGTGATGGCTGTGCCACCCTTCATCTGGGGTCCTCTTTCCACCCCTGCCCAGCACCTCTGCACAGCAAATTGTGCTCTAGGAAGGGACCAACATTCCCTCCTGTTTCCCTGTATCACCAGGGCTGCAGGAGCTGAAGCCCTGTGCACCTACAATGCAAGGGAAGCAAATGAGGCTGCGGTGTCTCCTCATTAGGAGCAATATTCATGCTCCAGTGTTCATGGCCAGTTAATAAGAGTTTTTTATTAGAGCCTTTTTTCTTTTCCTACCAAGTGGCAGCAGCACAGTACACAGCAGCAGGACACAGCAGAAGGTATAAAAGGAGGTGTTTTTCACTTTCCATCCTTGAACCACTTGTGTACTCTTCAGAGAGGAACAAAAGCCGCGTGCCCACAGCACCGCTGCTGTCTGCACGGTGTTCTTAAGTATTGATCAAAAAGATTAAAGAGTGAACATTGTTCAACATCCGATTTTCCCCCAGCTCCGTGGGGGAGCTGTCAGAGCACAAAGCTGCTCAGAGTGTGGCGAGCAAGGCCACCAACAAGAAGGGAAACAAAGCACTGGGGTTCTCCACCAGAGAATCCTTTTGGTGCTTCCAAGGCCCAGGGAAGCAGCAGGGCCTGGAAAATCCCTCAGCCAACGTGGGTTCCTCCAAGGCAAGAGCAAGACCCGAGTTGTGGATTTCTCTGCCTCGTGCCTTTGCCCTGCCAGCCACAAAGTGTGAATGTTCCTACTGCAATTGAAGGAACCTTATTGAGATGGCTGATAATTCCTCCCCAAACATACCTGAGCCTGATGAAAATAGAAAATAAAATATTAAAAAAAAAAAAAACCAAAAAAAACCCAACAAACAAACAAACCTCAGCATATCACTTCCAAATGATGAGCCTCATCATCCTCCTTTCTGCCAGGCTTATTCACAGCAGGACCCCTCCCCAGCATCCATCCTTTTGTACATGCAAAGGAGCCCCTCTCAGCCACACTCATCCACGTGTGCCCAGCGCGTGTGCAAGCAGGCGTGTGAGGTGTCAGCCATGCAGGAGAGCATCTCTCAGAAACAGGATGTTGCTTCTTTCTTCTTGCACATTTCCCTCATTATTTTGTTCTAATTTGCCTTTCCTGGTACCTTCTCTATTCAACAAAAGCCAAATGCAAACGGCGTCCCTTAATCTCCAGAACAGCAGCTCACTGCTGAGAAAATAATATAGATGTAACTTCCAGCATCACACACTTTCTTTTCCATTTATATGCAAATGCCGACCTTTCACCCGAGCTGTCTCAAAGAAGTATTTCCTTAAAAATGCAAATAGCATGTTGCAAGCAGTTACTCCGGCTGAGTCTTTCTTGTATTATTATTATTATTTCTTTTAACCTTACCAGCACTGTAAAACACAACAGCTAAACTGCACCCTGGCAATAATTACTTTTCATACCAAATTGAAAGCCTCTGTGGAGCCAACGTGTCGAAACACCAGCAGGAGAATTCAGTGTGGATAAATTCTTGGAGATGCTTTTGGACAAGCATGTCTTGGACCAGTGGGAAGGAAGCAGCCCCAAGAGAGCTGCTGCTGAAGGAAACCACCTGATGGCTCAGGGTGAGGTAACAAGGGTCTTGTAAAACCCTTTCCATGGTGCTGCTGATCAGGAGCCCTCAGGAGTGGGAAAACAAGCTGTGTAAGCCGGGGTGAGAACAAGAACAAGGAGTGTGGCCACTGGCAGTGCAGGTGTTGGGCAAGGATGTCCAACCTGAGGAGGTCTGGGATGACCTTCAGGGCTGCGTGTGCTCTTTGTGCTGTACAAAGGGGCTCCAGGGCAGCATTAGGAGTCTGGGCCTGAAGATGAGCAGGGAGAAGGGTGGTTGAAGAAGGGGCTGGTGAGGAAGGAGCCACGATGATTCAGAGGAACAAATGAGTCAGGGATTTCAGCTCTGAGACTCCCCTAATTCACCTCTCTTTCTCCCAGCTGCTGGGACACCTCTGGTGGAAAGCAGCTTCCATCTCCACCACGACAGCAGTCCCAGCACCAGCCCCTGTGCACCTCCTCACCTGTGGGCATGGGGACAGGGCTGTCCCCAGACTGGCAACACAAGGTCACCCCAACAAGCTGAGGGGTGAAAGAAGGCACCAGCAACTGCTGAAACCAAAGTCCCCTTCCCCAGAGCTGCTGTAAGCCTGCACAGGGAAGTACTCCCAGCATGGATGGACGTCAAACAGACTGAGCTGGAGGCCTTGATCCAGCTCGAGTACCTGACACACTGCAGCCAAACCACTCCATCATCACTTTGGAAACCAAGGGATGAGAGAAGAGAGAGCCCGAGCACGGTGCTTGCACAAGGCTGAGCACTGAGGGGAAGCCAAATGTAAAAAGCCAACTACAGACAGCCTTCCTGGGCTGAGGCAGCACAGGGTTCAGTACCTGCTTCTGAGCAGCAAATACAGATTTCCCCAGTGTGTAGGGAAAGAGAAGAAGAAACAGCAAAATTATGAACTGGTCTTTCCTCTGCCATTTTAGCCATCCCCAGATTTATCTGTCACTGATTCTTGGCTTCCTTCTGAGCTCCAAACCTCCTAAGATGCCCCAGTGCTGATTGTCACAACACAAGTTATTTTGAATCTGCTGGGACACTTCACCCTCAGCCCTGTAGGTTCTGGGTAAAAAACAACTGCAAAACCCCAGAAGCTTAAACAAAACCCCACATTGTTTCTGCCCAAATTTGGCCCAAGCTGGGCACACAGACCTGTTTGTGGAACACAAACTGCCTTGCCCCAGCACAGGACTGGGGTCCAACAACAGTTTGCTCAGGGAGTGTTTTCCTGACAGGGATTGCTAGCACATGTGACACCAGGTCGGGCAGAGGAGGGAGAAGCTGCCTGGGAGAGCCAGGGAAGGGACTGGCAGTGCCTCTGACGCAGAGTTAGATGACTAAATGGGCTACTTCCCAGCTGCCAGCTTGTCTTTACGATATTAAGCCTTTTCTCCCTGCTGCCATATAAGAAGTGAAAAGTTGACACGTAAGCGTGTGTCATATGGAGTCAGGGAGACAGAAGCAATAAGGCATAAAAGGAGGTGAGATCATCGTGCAGCAACAACTCCCCAGGGGTACAAGGCAGCTCTGCTCAGTGCCCGCTGGCTCTCAGCCCCCACCAGCATCCCCCTCCTGGGCTTGGCACACTCAAACCAAACCATTCCCTCACCAGAACCCCCAGAGCAGGGGCAGGCACAGGGTGCCACGCTGCCCACCACGAAATGAGGCAATTAATGCCTTCTGAAGGGTCAGCTCATTAAACAGCAGTCACCACTGCAGCACGAGTGTCACAGCCCCCCAGGATTATTGCTGCTGAATGGGGAGGCTGCTGTGCACCATTTGCCTGAAAAAAAGGAGAATCATCAAATATGTTGAGTTTATAGCCCTGCTGGCACTGCTCTGAGCGCTCCTGCGGGCTCTGTGTAATTGAAATTAAACAGAGGCGAGTGATACCTTTCTGTCCTTCCTGCAGCCTTCACTTGCTTGGAAGTGCAACGCAGGGACAATGAGGAGGAGGGTGAGGCAGCAGCTGGATGCCCATGGGCACTGCTCCTGGAGCAGCTTTCACCCCCATCCCAGCCTCTTTCACAGGCTGAGCCCTCTGTGCTGCACCAATTTTGTCCCAAAACTGAGCCAGGAGCAGGGGAAGCCCACAGTCCCTAGCAGGGCAGTCACCCCCAGGCTCCACAACCAAGCTCCAGCTCATATCCCACAAGCTGGAAATTTCTCTCCTCTCCCAATAATTTTCTCCCATTTCCCCCCTTTCTGGCAGGGTGTCCTTGCTGGGTGGGTGTGTGCAGCAGGAGCAGCCAACCTGCCAGAGCCACCTGCCTCCCTGGGAGCCAGGAAAGCTGCTCCGTGATGAGAGGGAGATGAAAGTTTCCAGGGAATGTGGGACAGGAGCTGACAACTCTGTGCTCCGCTGAGACACCACAGGCAGAGTTAACCATTTCAAATGTCATTTTTTTTAAAGAAACAACATTGCTCCTAGGCACATTTTTTTCTTTTTTTTATTAAATAAAAAACGGAGCAGCTCTCTCCAGAAGGCTATTAATCCTCTCCTGTCACTTGTGTTCTTGGAGAGCGCGTTTCTCTGGGCAAAAGCAGTGAGTTGCTTGCTGACTAATTACATCAAAATATTGAGGGCAACAAACAAACCTTTAACTCCACTTGCCAGAAGCTCGCTAGATGCAAAACTTGAGAATTATGGAAGAGAAATGTATGCAAAAGCAGGAGAAGCTGGGACTCCAGACATGCTTGTGGCCACATCAGCTTTTAGAGGGATGAATCCTTTCCTCTCTGCAGGGCTACTCAAGTTGGGCTAACTTCACCCAACCTAACTTCACCCAGAATCTCACCCACCCAAAGATTTTTATTTCCTACAAATAAAGAATATTTTTCCCTTTGCCATGGAAGTGAATTCATTTATTTTCCTCTCATTCCCACACAGGCATTTGGGAGCAAGGACTAGACACATGTCCCTCAGGAAGGCTCAGTTTAGGCCTCAAGCCCCCCTAGAATTCAGTTTTAGGCCGAAATCAGACAACTTCTCTCAAAGGCCACCTGACACCTTCACTTATCCCAGCAGCTCACCAGAGCAGCCTTTCTTTGGGACACAGCATTGCAGATTTAACCCTCCCCTGCCATAAAACTTTTGCCAAACATTCAGCCAACAGCATTTTGGCACTGACTTAATTCCATTCCATCACCTTTCATCACCCATACAGCCACAATGGGAAGAGCCAGTGCCAAAAGGAAAGCCTGATTCTGCATTTAGGTGCTAAACCTGATGTGCTTCCAGAGGGTTTGGATGTCCAAGAGCTGAAGCAGGTGACTCAAATGCAAGCTTTGGCTCCAGACCCACGGCTGCCAGAGAGCCACTGCCTTCCAACCCCCAGACCTGCATCTCCCAGAAACCCAGGAGCAGGGAAAGGCTCCAGCTCTGAAATGTGGGCTAACCAAAGGCAGCTGCTGGGGAGGATTCTCTGCACTCTGTAGGTGTTCAGGTAAGGGAGTGCTCACCACAAACCAGCCACACTCAGAGAGCCCACTGACAAGCACAAGTTGTTCAATGTCAAACTGTTGGTTTCGAGGGATTTTTTAAAAGAAGAGAGATTTTCAAAAGTCCTCAGACTGTCACCTATAGATTTCGCCAGCAATAACTAGCTGCTTTAATGCCACGTGCATGAAAGCTCCCCTGAGCCATCTCTTGTACCTTGTAATAACATTCACCAGGGGATCCTCCTAATGCTGGGTCTGAACCCTTTGCTGCTGAATACACCCGACCCTGGGCTTGCAGAGAGGGCTCAGATAAACGTGCCTGGCAGCTGCTGCTCAGAGCGACGACTACAGCCCCCAGCATCGATCAGAGAGGTTCTGATTGCACCCACAAGGAGCAAGAGGCTTCCCCAAAACTGGCACCAGCCTCGCTTGCAGATGCTGTCCTAGGGAGAGCCACAGGCTTGCCAAACAATTTCAAGCAGAGGAACGAAGAAAGCCGAGTCTCTGCTGCAGTTTATATTTAATTAGAGGGAAGGCAGCTTACGCAGCAGTTTCAGAAACATATTGTCTTACAGCATATTGGATATTTGTATCTTAACAGCTCAACATCGATTTCTTTTATGTAAAGGAAGAGGGGGGAAGAGCACAGCGTGCCCTAAGTTGTGTAAGCTCCAAAGAGACTCCTGCACCACTTGGACTAATGTTTGGAGTAATCAAAGGCGTGAACTCATGTATTATGGATGGGAACGAGAGTTTTCAGGCTTCTGCAAAAAGGAATCTCCAGCGTTTGGTATTTTGTTAGCAGCCTGGCACCATATGGCTCTCCCCTGCTGATATTCTTTCACACCAGAACTTTATGTTCAGATGCTTTAGTTAATATTTTACCCAGCAAGCATAAACAAGATGCAAAGATTGCAGTCGACAGCAACCTTCTCTTAAACCATACATGCACGTTAATAGTGAAGGCTCCTTTCAGCGAGTACTTTACCCAACACATGCCTGGCTTTATTTTTTCCTTAGGGGTCCAAGCTAGGCCATTTACTTTAACTGCCTTCCCATTCAGCAAAAAACAAGCAGTCAGCCCATGAAGGACATTTTCACTCCCTCACCACTCTGCTTCCTGGCTAGTCCAAAGCAGCACTGGATGAGGGCAGGTGAGACACGCATGCTAGTTTTGTTTCTGTACAATTTAAGACTGTATCTCTGCTTCTGCACCATTTCAGCCTAAATTTTATCTTGGAAAGGCAGTTTCCCCTTCTCCACTCCCTAAACAGGGATGGAGCCCCAGGCAAAGCTCCCAGCCCAAAGGGAAGGCTCCCACAAGCACCATCAACCTAAACCGATCACAGACAACAACGTGGAGCATCCAACTGAAAGTCCAAGATTTGTGTTTCCCTCTCCCCTGCACCAAGTTAGACCCAAAATCATTTTGGAAAACTGCAGCTCTGAGATTTGGCTCTAAATATTACACTTAGACTCCCCCCCAACACACACCCCCACTCTCCAATATTCTTATTAGCCTTTAATATTCTTAAAACAAATAGGACCTAACAGATGTCTTTTCAGCCTGCACTCTTATTAATGAGAATATCGTAAGAATGGAAATCAGGTCACAAATGTTTAATACTTTGTTTAAAAAGTCTGCAGCTTCTTTAAAGAGTTCCACTAATCCCAACATGACAGATGTACAAGGCAGTTTTGCTTGGGGCAGATTAAAATTCTCGCTCTGATTTGCTCTTTCATTTGGTCTGATTAAAATAACATTGTGAATTTTTTTTTTTAACATGCTGACTTCAAAATAAAAAAGGAAAGAATAAAAAGTGACCAGTAAAGGCCAGCATGATCACAATAAAAGCAAAGTTATTGTTGTTGAGATTAAAAAAAAAAGCGAGGGAAAAGGAATGGGGGAACAGCCTACTCAAACTCAGGTTAGCATGAAAGCTCTGTGTTAAAGATGAAAGGGGAACCTTTCCAAACTATGTTTTTCCATTTGAAAGTGTTTATTAATCTATTCTCTCTGAAGCAAAAAGTTCAATGAAAGACAAAGATCAAAAGTATTTTAATTTAGGTGAATTTTTTTCTTTTTTTTTCCCCTAAACCAAACCAAACTGAAAATCAGAAGATTGCAGGGCACAGCACTTCAGTATTCTGCTCTAAGACTGACATTTGCTGGGAACAGCCCAACTGGCAGAACAGGGTGATCCCAGCCACTTTTTCCTCAACCAGACTATTCCTGGGAATTCCCTATTTCCCTTTCCTGACATCCTTTCACACCAGACCAACCTTCCCTGGGCAAACTTTCCCAGCTAATTCATTTCCTTGCTGCTACAAAACACACCTGGCATCAGTCTCACATGAATGTGCGTGTGGCAATACCAGGATGCTCTGATGGGAGCAGGGCAGTGGGATGGAGCCCAAACCCATATCCTGTCCCTAAAAAGCCACATCTGCCTTTTGGGTCTGCCCAAAGCCAGCCACAGCTCCCACTGCTGGGTCCATCCAGGGCACTCCTGGACCAGTTTCCTACAGGCATTGCCTCCCCACAGGCTGCTGTAGCATGGAGGGGTGCATGGTTTTAAAAAGCAGCCAGAGCTGTTGAAAATACAGCTTCTCAAAGGGCAAACTCCTGCTTCAAGAGATCAGCATTTCATAGAAAGTGGTCAGTGTGTGTTTGTCTGGACCTCTCCAGCCCAGAAATCTTCTCTGCCTCCCCACGCAGTCCTGCAAACCCACAGCAAGGGTCACAGGAGCATTGCAGGGATGAATTACCTCAATAGAGGTAATTTTCAATAGAAAATAATTTATTTTAGGATGTATATTTGCCATTTTTCCTTAAAATTCCAACTTGTGCCTTCTATGAAACAGTCCTTAGAAAATCCAGAGTGTTTAAAGTTTCTGAGGATCTGCTCCACTCTGGTGATTTTTAATGTTTACAGACTTTAAACACAATTGTTCAATACGTGTTTATACCCCTGAGATGTCCTCACCTCAGTGCCCAACTTCAGCCATTCCCAAGGCAGAAACAACCTCCCTTCCAGGCAAGATACTGTGGGAAAGCAGCTCGGGGCAGCCAAGGGATGCCCTCCTGTGCTGCTGCCCCCAGGGCACCTGCATGGGGAGGAGAGGCTTGGAAACTGCTCTTCACCTTCTGGATGTCAGCCCCGTCCCAAAGGGCAAAGCTGCTCCCAGAGAAGCAGCTCCTGAGCTCTGCAAGGGCAAACACTGCACTTCCAGAAATCCCCTTTGACAGATTAACCTGCCAAGAGGGGAAACTTCAAATATAAACCCACAAAGCCCTTTTCTCCTTGGTGAAAATATTTGTGGGGAGTGGGAGGGGACAGATTGCCCTCCCAGCTCTGAAGGGAGGGGAAGGGATGTCCCAGCTCTCCTCTCTGCTCCCAGCACCCAGAGAAGAAACTCTCACATAAATTCATTTCATTCTAGGAACAAAGAATCTGGGGCCTTTCTCCACTCCAGAAACTTTTCACAGCCTGTGCTTATCACTTCACTTCTCTATTCACACCATGATTCTCCTCTCTAAAGCCTGGGCTATGGATCAAACTTCTACTTTGCAAAGGTAAACAGCCTCAGAACTGATAAAAAATACGTCAAGATGGGAGGTTTCATACAATCCCACCTTAAGGGTGCCAGAGACAGCAGTGGACTCTGCACCACACACCCAGGAGGACCGGCATGGGAACATGGGTAGAATTATTCTTTGTAGAAACCAGTAAAACACAGGAGAAAGAAGGAAAAGGCAGAGAAAAAGGTGGGAAAAGTTTCTTGACAGCAACTTCCACCCTGCCAAAACTCCAGAAATACCTGGGGACTGTGTGGCTGTTAACCCCAGGCTGATAATCCCTTCATAGCTGCTGTAGGACAGCAAAGCCAAATAAACCTGGAGTGTGGGACACCTCCCTCCTTGTCCACACACTCAGGGAGCAAACAGCACCTGCACAATAAATAACCCAAAAGGGGGTTTGTTGGGGAAAGAAGAATTACACACAGTGGGCACAGTGACACAGCTCTGGAAGTCTGAAGCGTGGATCCTCCACGCTCAGCTCCCCTGTATGAGAAGGAGGAGCAGCTATAAAGTGACAACAGGAGACGCACTTTGTCATTAAGGAAAGGACTCTAACAACTCAGTTTACAGCTGGAAAAATAAGCCCTTCCATTAATAAACTCACAAAGCAAAGGAAAGAGTGGGTCCTGTGCCCCACTTGGCCACTAAAGTTCCACATCTGACTTCCCCGTGGTGAGGCGATGCTTCCCCGCCTCTCCCTCCCCTTCGCACGCCTCATTTCGTGTCTTCTGGGAAGCCCAGCCCAGCCCTGGCTCCAGCCTTTACTGTAAATCCTCCCCTTCCCCTACACGTTCTGCTCTCGGGGGGCAGAGGGTCCTGGTCCCCCAACCTCTGAGCTGGGCACGGCAGCATCCCTGGCAAAATCAGCCCTCCCGAGGATGAAAAAGGAGGGCTCTGCCCCTCACCGGGCAGGGAGGGAAAGACCACTTTACGCACTGATTTTGAGGGTTCAGGAGTGTAACCTCACCTGTCCTCCTCAAACCCTGATGCAAAACTGTGGTGGGATTTCAGGAAGGGAAAAGAGTTTCTATTTCCTGAGCTCTAAAGCTGTGTCATTCCGCCTCTCCTGGGAGTATTGCTGACTTAGGGTGCCCTGCTGCCCCCAAAGCCCAAGGAGAGCAGCATGTCCCATCCAGAACCCAAGTTTGGAGGCAGCACCCCAAACCCGAGCCTTCCGGGGGGGTGGAGGGGGGGGGTTTAGCACCGTCTGCTAAAATGGCAGCTGCTCTGACGCCGAGCTACGTCTTGCGAAGTCAGCCCTGCCCTCATCACCATCATCATCATCATCATCATCATCATCCGACTGCCGGGAACTGCTCCGTCTCCCAGGGCTCTGCGGGACGGGGCGGGGGAGGCGCGGAACCGGGGGGGCTTTACTTGTCCCTGCCCACCCCAGCCCCCAGTTGGTCACTCCGGGCTGTTGGGGACAGTCCAGCCCGCGGGGCAGTCACAGGCCAGAAGGTCCCTGTGTCCCCCTTCTCTCCCAGCCCAGCGCGGGCCACTCACGGGTGCAGCCCGGCTGTCCAAAACACGACCCGGGAGATGTAGGGGTGGTGTGGCAGCCATCCCGACCCCCCGGCTGCTGTCCCCCTGCTTCGTGTCCCTCCTGCCTCGGGGACCAGGATGTTTCTGGGGGCAAAGGAACCGAGGAGATCAGACAGACAGGGAGTGGAGGGAGGTGGTGGAGGGAAAATGAGGAGGTTTTGGGATCTTCAGGGATGGGGGTCTCGCCCACTTCCAGCCCAGGATCTGCCAAAAGGGGAGGGAGCATCCCGGTTCCAAAGTCACCGAGGCCACCCTTGGCAGTGACCTTAAGCACCATCCCGCAGCAGGACACCCCCCCAGCCGGGCCGAGCCCCAGGACTCCCAGGAGGAGGAGAGGGGGCCGAATTTCTGTCTCTCCGACAGCTCGGGGTGCCCCCGCCGCCCCCCGGCTCCCCGAGAGCTGCCACGGGACAGCGGTGACCCTGCGGGGCGAAGGGATGCCCGCTCCTCACTGGGGACCGAGCAGGGACAAGCGGCGCTGCCAGCCCAGACCCCTCCTCGACGGGACCCCCGGGAAATCGCCAACCCCGACCGCGGCCACCCAGCCCGGGGGAGCCGGGGCTGCTCGGTGACAGCACCCGGGACAGAGCCGGACCCGCCGCTCCGGACCCCAGCTCTAGCTGGACACAGGGGACAACTCCCGCCTGCTCTCCGGGAAGGGAAAATCCCAACTTTCCAGAGTTTTCCTACTCCTTGTGCGGCGGGGATCCCAGAAGGAAAAAAAAAAAAAAAAAAAAAAAAAAAAAAGAAAAGAAAAAAGGAAAACAAGGGGGAAAAAAAGAAAAAGGGGGAGGGGGGGGTGAAATGGAAACTAAGTTTTCCGAGGCAGGTGAAGGAGGGGAGAGAAGGGGGGAGGGCAGGCAGGTTTGAAAGAGCCGAAGGGGACAAGTTGTGCCCGGGTTTCCCGGCGGTAGCAGCCGGCGCTGGTTTGTGCTTTGCAACACGCGCCTGCTCCAATCTGCGCCGCTCGGGAACAATAAACAGGATCATACAAAGAAGTGGAAAGGCGGCATCTTTGCTTCTGGTTTCTATGACAGCATCAGAGAGAGACAAACCAACTATAAACTCTAATTCCTAGATTCCTCCTCCCCCCCCGCAAACTCCCTTTTGTCTGCCATTAATTAAAGTGGCCATATGGAAAAGGCTGATAATAACAGCAGATGAGCCAACGAGAGAGAGGGAAAGGGAAAGAAAGAAAAAAAGAATAACTAAAAGTAGCGGCAGGGCGATGGCGGGGGTTTAGCCGGGGCTTTTCGCACTTGTTTTCAGCGGCTGCTCGAAGCGAGGGGGCTCAACAATAGCGGGAGGAGAGCGGCTGCCCCCGCACCACTGCCCGGCCAGATCGAGGGGGGCTCTGGGCAACCTGCCCCCTTCCCCTGCCCGGCTCCGGGGAGCCCGGCATGCCCCAAGGCTCCTGCTCCGAGAGCGCTGATCCCCCCCACGACCTGCCCCTTTGTGTGGGAGAGCCTCCGAGGGTGCCGACCCCCCTTTGGGGCCGTCTCCCCGAGGAGGGTCCGTCCTCCCCGCCGGCAAAGTGCACCCCAAACTCAGCCCAGCTGGACGGGGTCGATGGCAGAGCAAGCACATCCTCAGGCAGCAGTCCCCTGCCCCTCGTTCCCTCTGCAAATAACCCACGGAACAACCACAACAACAAACTTTGCTAAAATTGATAAAGAGATTAGCCAAGCAAAGCCTCTTCCGAGCAAGCTAAAAATAAGAACACGCAGATTTCTGTCGTGGTCAACGTATAGAGAGAAATCCACAAACATGGCACACTTCCCTTGTGCCTCGCTGCTATAAATAGAGAGCTCTAAAGTAGGCAATAATCGGAAAGATGAGGGGGGGAAATGGGGGAAAAAAGGAGAAAAAGAAAAGTCTGGCGGTGGCGGGAGGGAGCAGCCGCCAGCCCTCCGCACCCGCGTCCCCGGGCGAGGGGGCCCGCGGAGCTGCCCAGCGCCCCAGGAGTGCGGAGCCGCGGACTTGGGCTGGAGTTTGGGCAGGAAGGGGCCGGGGGTGAGGGGAGCGCGGCGAGGGACGCCCCGGTGGAGCCCCGGTCCCGCCCGGCCGTCAGCACCTCCGAGAGCTCCGCGGCCGCGGGGCCGCCGCCGCCGGCGCAAACTCCTCCCGGCGCCCGGGAGCGTCTTCTGCTAACACCTCCCTCCGGATAAACATCCACCGATCTCGCGGTTCACAAACCCGGCAAGCATCCTCTTCCAGAAATATTCAGAAAGTTTCCCGGTTGAATGCGACGTTGTGCTTTCTTTTTTTTTTTTTTTTTTTTTTTTTTTTTTTTTTTTTTTTTAATAAATCTCCTCCTTTCTCATCTTATTCAACCTCTTTTCAGTCAGAAGCATAACATGTCCACTAGCGTCTCGCAGCCGGCGAGAGAGCGAGCGAGCAAAGATGGACCTAGGAGCATGATGATCATCATAAAAATCCCCTCGGTTCTCCAGTGCAATTTTCAAAACAACAACCCAGCCTTCGTGCTGTAAAGGCGAAACGCCTGCGTCTGTTTACATCAACTGTGTGCTCCGAAAGCCTTTCCCCTCTGTCTCAATCCAAGGGAGGGGAGGGGAGAAAAAAAAAAAAAAAAAAAGGAAAAAAAAAAAAAAAGAAAGCGAAAAAAAAAAAAGGAAAAAAAGCCAGCATTATCTGCCTTTGTCAGCGAAAGAACATAATATTGACTTACCTTTCCCCACAGCTATTGTCTGCCCCTTTACAAAATGACATCACGGAAACCAATCATGAAATTTGCATGGGGGAGGTTGTGGGGGGAGAGTTCTTGGAGGGCAGCCCACTTCCCTACACCAGTAACACGCGTGTAAGACGGGTTGTTGGTTTCAATTAAATATCTGATACTCCTTAGTGTGTGAACTCTTAAGCCTGCTAAAGGCAATGTCTCATTTACTTAATGACCGCTCTCATTAATGGAAATGGCACAGAGGGGGCTTGCTGCGCCTTCCCTTTGTAAATACACTACCCATGAACCCTTGGGGTTGCAATATATCTGTTTACTCTCTGAGGTGAAATAAATTTACAGTATAGCATCAAAGAGAGCGAGCGAGAGAGATGGAGCGGCTGCCTCGAGTGCACCGAGACTTGGGGCTCTCCCGGCCCCGCCGGCCCCTCTCTCCCGGCGCTCCCCCCTCCCCAAGACCCAGCAGAAGGTGAATGATTTTACCCGAGCTGATTCATAATTAATATGCACGAGGCTCGGGGCTCCTCTGACAGCAGCAACACAAAAGGACGGCGAGCGCGACGAGCGCCGTTCCGTGTCCCCCCCGCGCATCCCGGCGCGTGGTACGGCCCAATAATTCCTAATAGCAGCAAGCAGCGAGTGACAGATGCCCTGGGTTAGCACAGCTCCAGCGAAAGTACTTTACAATATTTATTGGTGGTTAGGAAGATGACCTATCACCATAAAGAACAGACTGGGAAATTTATCGCCTCTATGAACCTGGAAGTATTGCATATTAGCTGATATACATATTCAAAAGGCGGTGGTTAAAAGGTGTATAAATATTTTAATTTTTTTTTTTTTTACCTCCCCTTAAAAAAAAAAATAAAGAAAAAAAATAAAGACACAATGTATTCCCAGCAGACAACTTCTCACCCCGGGGAAAGTGGTTTACATTTTACATTATAGATGTTGGGATGGGAAGAACAACATAAGCAAAAGTCCTAAAAGAAAACGGGG
This sequence comes from Pyrgilauda ruficollis, assembly GCF_017590135.1. NCBI lineage: Eukaryota > Metazoa > Chordata > Aves > Passeriformes > Passeridae > Pyrgilauda > Pyrgilauda ruficollis. The sequence continues at coordinate 86,152 of NW_024526044.1, read as the reverse complement.
ACTAAAACAGTTTAGGGTTTGTTTTTTTTTTTTTTCCTAAGTGATAAAAGTGCACGGTCTTGCATTGTGCATCTTTTCCTCCCAGAAGGAGTCATACTTTCCAGGAGTTCTTTCATCGTCTTTCCTTGAAAATGCTTGTTTCGTGGCGGTCCGGCCACCCTGGGAGCAGACAGTCCTGGCCGAGCTGGAGGGAGGGAGGGAGGCTCTGGGGAGAGCCCCCGGCACACAGCGGCAGGAAGGGCATTAGCACATCCCATCCCTGCCCGCTGCCAGACGGGAGCATTAGCACTTGGATCGCAACTTTTCGGAAATAGCGAGGGAAAACACAGCCAGGCTGCAGCCCCGGGGGCTGGGAGAGGAGAGGGGAGCCACACTTTCCTGCCCAGCGCTTTCCCCCGCACCCTCGTGCCATCCCCAGCATCGCCGAGACAATTAAGACTTTCCTGTCATCTTAATGAAGATTTCCAAAAAGATGCGGGAGCTCACAAATGGACAGAAACCCCAGGAGTCCTCAGAGAGCCGAGGCAGAGCCTGGCAGGGAAAGCTGAATCCTGCTGAGGATGCACTCTCCTGTGGGAAACTCCAGCTCCAGAGCTGCACGGGCCCCAGGCTCCTCTCCTGCTCACCCCCACCCTGGGCAGGCAGGAGTGGGAAAAGCCCCTCAGACTGCCCAAAACCTGGCAAATTTAACTTGGCTGGGTACTGCCGGCAGCTCCGTGTCACTCACAGGCCGTTGCAGGGCACATGGCAGGAAGGAAGGATTTGATTTCCCATCTCAGGAATTTTATTGATGAGAAAGTGGCAGAAATACTAATTTTAAACTGTTGAGGCCGCTTTGGAGGTTGTTAGGATGCCCATTTCCATGGCTTGCCAGCCTGGTGTGCTCCTAAACCATTAACATAAAGGAGATATTCAGCAGAGAGCACTCCTGAAAAGCTGTTTTCTATCTCCTTTGGACACACCACGAAGACAGGGATATTTTACATCCTAAACCTTTGGCATTCAGAAATTCTATTAAACTCTTATCTGCAGGCAGCAGGCCTGGTGCTACACTGCATCTCCATTGTTCTGCACCCGCGATAGAATCAAAGGGAGGGCTGGGTGGACTCGGCTCCCCTCCGCTCACAATGCTGCCTGCTCCTCTCCACCGCTGTTTCATTTAGAGCCGTAATGCTAAAACTTGAGAAACAAAAGCACAATAGATTCGGCTGGGAGGCAGCAGGGAAGTGTGTTTACTTGCGTGTGCTCCCCCATAAATTGGAGCACACGCAGCCTGCATGGATATGAGCACACACATGTGCCTCTCCGAGCGTTAAGAGAGGGATTTTATTACTGCTGCTGTTGCATTTATTAACACGCCACGCACCTACGAGCCCTAAGGCAGCTGACAGCTCTGATAGCATCCGGCTGAGCTCTGGGCTGCCAGAGGGTGTTTGGCTTCTCTTTGTTCCCAAACTCGCCAGACTTCCCTCTGCTCTCCTCCCAAAACGCCGCAAAGAAGCGGCGCCTCTCCCGGAGTTTCTCACTGCTACCAACTTTAGCAGCGGCGGGAATTCCCATCTCGCAGCCCCCAAATCCCTTCCAACCCCTAGAAAATCTCCGGCTCAGGCCGAAAGCCCCACACCCCGCGCTGGAGGAGCCCGCGGGGATACGCGGGGCCACGCGTGGGCTCCGGGCGGCGGCGGGTCAGCACCACGGACAGCTCCGCCCGCTCCCTCCTGCGCCGTTTCCACCTTTTAAAGTATTTTCCAGCCATTTTTTAAACTGTGTTTCTCCCACACGCGCTCCCTAAACCTCTCCAGAGTAGCTCCACAGCTGTTTTCAGGGAGGAGATAATTATCGTGCCTTTCCAGGTCTCAAAGAGCCGTCGCTTCCCTAAAGGGAGCCGTGCAGCAAAGAGGTCTAAAATAAAGGTTCATGTATTTTCATCTTCAGGGGGTTTAAGACGGGGACTCCGAGAGTCCCTGCCTGCAGGGTGCCTGCAGAGCCGAACCCACAGAGGATTTTTAAAAGCAGATTCCCTTCACACCCCTCTCCTGCTCTCCATGCCATTTTTTTTCCCCCTCGTGTTTTCAGATCAAGATCTCCACGTTCGAAATTATTTAAAATAAAACTCCATTTGCTTTGTAAACACAGCCATAAACCCACCGCACTGTGTTCCACTGGCTTCTTTGAGTCAGTTTCAAAGAAAATTAGATCTCGAACTTTACGCATTTGTAATTGGCACCAACTTCTCCGGTTACCAGCTGGGGGTGAAAGATTTTTTTTTTTTCCTTGTTTCTTTCTGAAAGCTTCTATGCAGATGGGCTGGCTGCCTTAATGCCTCAGACTACAATTAGTGCTGTTGTATGCCGAATAGAAATGGCCAGCATTAATATTGTATATGGAACAGCTGAAGGGTTGCGAAGAAACCTGCCCACTACAGGCCCCTGGCAGATGGAACAACACGCACATGCACAAAAAAACTTTTAATAACCCTTTGCTCGCTCTCCAGAGCGCCCCTTCTCTCCGATTTGGGCGGGTCCTTCCCGAAGAGGCAATGCCTTTGTCTAAGCCAAATCTAGAGCTCTTTTCTCCCTGAAGAACAATAATTGGAGCAATCACCATCTTTTGCAAAAGGCACCTCGCATTATCCCAAAAGTTCCTCCTTTGTGCCTCGGGTAATGCAGGCGCTGAAACACACACCCAGCTGAACGGGCACGAACTAACTTTTTATTTAATAACATCGCACTCACCCCTTTATTATCCAGCAACGTGCAAGAGGGGTGGAAAAAGAGCCCATAAAGCCAAACCAAACCAACCACCACCCCCTTGCCCAGCAGAACTGCGACCAGAAGCTGCAGAAAACAGGATTTTCTCCTCGCTCCCCTCCCCTACGCTCCTGGTCCTTTGCAATGAGGTGAAACCCGCGGCAGCGGGGACAAAGCCCCGCCGGGGGCTCGGAGCAGCAGCACCGGGGGCCGCGCACCCCCCGCACCTGAAGCCCCTCGCAGCTGAGCCCGGAGCGCCGCGGGGAGGGGAGCGGGTGAGACCGGCACCTCGCTCGGGAAACGGAAACCCGGGAGACCTGCGTCCCGAAATGCACTCGGGAACCTCTTTCTACCGCCTAACGGGGGGAAAATACTATAAAACAAGGAGGGATAGTTTGGGGTCTGTATTCCCCCGCCCTCGGCCACCGAGCCCCTTTGCCAAGGCGTGCCTTCGGCAGAATTGAGAAGCTCAAGAGTTTTAGAGGAGAAACGAGGGAGGCACTAGAAAGAATATCCTCCCTACGCTCCCACCGCACCCCCCGCATCCGCCGGCGAACGGCTACGAACCGAGGAAAGTCCCGCAGAGCTTCATCCTTGCCGGGTGGCGGTGGCTGCCTGGCCCGGGGTGGCGGGGGCAGCGGGCGCGGAGCCGCCCGGGGTTACTCCATCATCCCTGGGAAAAGTTCCCGTCCGGAGCAAAAACTTATGGGCGGCGGCGGCCAATGGGGCCGCGCCGCAAAATCCTCGCAGCGCACTCGGCGGCCAATCCGCTCCCCCCCGGGCCGGGGATGCGCACCCCCCTCCCGGCCCCTCCCGGTCCCTCCCGGTCCCTCCCGGCCCCTCCCGGCCCCCGCTCCGGGCTGGCGGCGGGGGGAGCAGGGGAAGGGGACCCGTCCTCCCCAGCGGGCGGGGGTTCCGCGCATCGCATCCCTCCTGCCCCTAATGAGGGGACGGAAGAAGTGACAGCGGGCAGATGCACAACCCCTGGGGAAGCATCCCCAGAGAGCCCAGCCATTGAATGGTTTGGTTGGAAGGGACATTAAAGATAATCTCATTCCAGCCCCCTGCCATGGAAGGGACACCTTCCACTATCCCAGGTTGCTCCAAGCCCCATCAAACCTGACTTTGAACACTTCCAGGGAAGGGGCAGCCACAGCTTCTCTGGGCACCCTGTGCACACCTGAGCCCACAGCTGACCCAGTGCACAGGGACAGAGACCACTGCCCCGGGGCAATGCACAGGCTGGCAGGGCTCTGCACAGCCAACAGTCACTGGACTCTCACAAGCCCAAGTCAACTTAGAAATGCTCGAGTCTAATGATGGTCACGCAGAGCTTGTTGGATACCTTGATCGAGTCCAGGGTGCACTGGGGAAGGGGGATTGGTTCTGGGAGAGATCCAGAATGGAAGAGGATGTCCCCCTGCCTCAAAGGACAGATGGCAACATTGGACTGAACTGATCCCAGCTGGAGAAAACTGGATACAGGCCAGCAAGCAATACTCTCATTGGCCTCCCAGATGGAAAAGCAGGGAAATAGTTACCAGGAAGAAATAATAATAATAATAATAATAATAATAATAATAATAATAATAATAATAATAATAATATGAAACAACTAAGCAGGGACAGCACTGAACTTTGATATCCCATTGGTTTAGACAGCAAAGTGCTGTCTCTAGGTTGCGGACCCCCTGCTCCCAGCTCATCATCTGAGGTTAAAACAAAGCCAGCTCTTTCCATGGATCAGCCCTGGTCTGAAGAGAAGGAAAAGTGTCATTTCTGAAAATGAGAGAGAGAAGGGATTTCCTGGCAAAAATTGATTGTCAGTGTAAAAACTCAGCACCTTCACCTGGATGGACTAATAAGTGCATTTACAAAAAGAGAACAAACCTGGCCTAGTCTCAGCTCCAGTAATTTGGAAAAGGGAAAGGACAAAAACCTGAGCTTGCAGGGACAGTTGTCACCAATAATAAGGAAGATGGGACAAAGCTGATGTTAACTGAGGGAGATTTGAAAGCAATTCATCTCAGCATGACATGCCTGCATATTTGGATATTTTTTTTTTATCAGCATAGTGGGGGATGCAGTTGGAATAAAGGCTGACAAAGTGTGCAGAAAAAGAGGAGAATTCACTCTTTGAGGCAAGACCCTGGGCCACACTCTTTGCTGAATACATCTAACTCCTTAATTCCAATTTCTTTGCAGGCAGAGGGCTGGAAGAGAGAGCAGGGAGGGACAACTTTGATGGGTTGAGGCAGAGGGGGTTTGAATATCAAAGTGCACCTTTTCTTCTACACATCCATCATGGTCTTCTGCTGGTCTCAGGGAGGTCTGAGAAAATAACGATCACAATAATCATTATCATTGCCATTGGACTGAAAGTCAGGAGTTTGAGTCAAATTAAAAATCTAACTGTTGAATAGGGAGAGATCCTTACCCTTGAAAGAGCCTGGGTAAGGCAGCTGGGTCCTGCATCAGGCTGGGTATGGTTTGGGAAAGGAGCTGGAGCTGGGCCCTGGTACAGCTCCATCTGACTGCACGGCTCTCCATGGAAAGGGGTGTGACACAGCCCCTTTGGGGACTGGCACCTCTTCCCTCTTTGAATTAGCAGCTCTGCCTTTGCAGAATATTCTGTGCTTTATTGTCCCTTCAATCCCCACCTTGGAAGATGAGAGGTGACATTGCAGAGAGCTCTGCGCTTGGAAAATGACTTTCAGAATTACGTTCTGGCAATTTGAAACTTCTGCTCTCTCATCTTCAGCCTCTTGGGGTTTTAATGGGAGACAGCAAAGTGCCTCTTCCTCCTCCCCTCTTTTCTTTTCCTCCCCTGTTCTCCAGCAGCTGCAGCGGCCGGGATTCAGCAAGGTCACTCAACTCCATTGCTTCCTGCATGCAGGAGTTCTCAAATTAAGGGGTGTTGGGAGCAGCCTGTTGAGATGAAACAGCCTTCACTCAGCTCCAGCAAGCAAGGAAACAAAACCCCTTCACAGTGGCTCCAGACTGGCTCACCTTCCCTGAGCATTAGCTGGGGGAAAAGGTAAAGGCATGGAGGAGCAAAAAGCAGGATAAAAAGAGTCTGAAAAGCTGCTGTCTTTTGTCTAGCAGAGCAAGCCCCAACATTTTATTAGAAGCCTTGTGGCTGCAGCTGCCTCGTCCACTCCTGGGTGTTTTCATCAGCATCTCACCCTGGTTCTTTTTGTCCCAAAATTCCTGCTGCTGCCTCTCCTTCCCCAGTTCAGCAGCAAGGCAGAGTTGGCCCCATCCATCCCCCGGTCTTGGAGCACAGTGCAGAGGTGGGAGCTCATCCCTGTGAGCTCTGAGCTTGCCAGCAGTGTGATCCTCTTCCCAGGTGCCACTGGTCTTAGTCCTGTGCAGGCATTAAGGGGAGCAGAAGAGAACACAAATGGGAATGGAGAAGAATCACAGAAGCTCCACTAATATCTGGGTGGTTCCCTGCTGAGGGGCCTGGGAAGCCATGTGGCTCACACAGAAAAAGACCAAAGGAAACACCATCCCTTTGTAGTCTGATTTCTGCTGATGCACTGCCAGACTGGGAGGGGGTTACTGTTCCATGTGTGCATTTTTGCATCTGAAATAAATAAAATCACCAAGATATTTCTCTATGTACCCCAGCACCATCTCCCCTGGCCAATGGCAACCCCAGATTTTCCACAAAGGAGGGGATAGCTCCAATTATCTGTTGACTGTTTTATTCCATCTTAAATCCCTTTCATGGCTGCGTGAGGGAAAGCTGCAGAAACCGTATGCAGATATTGTCAAGCTCAACTTGATAGGTACTGTCAAAACTGCCAGAGTGTGGTGACAATAAACATTTTAGCTGGCTAACAATTTGCTGCAAAAAGGGTTGACCCTGAAATCAAGTTCTGCTGTAATGAACACTTTGTCTCTAAATATTTGCATTTTTGCTGACAAGGTTCACTCTCCAGGAGATTTCCTCCGCCCGTGAACAATCTGCCTTCACACGAGATGCAGGATGATGCAGTTTCCTGAGCCAGTTCCTTATCTGGTGTGAAGGAAGGATGAGCACTTTCCCAAAATCAGCAGAGCCACCGTGGATGGGGGATGCCCAACCAGGGGCATTGCTCTGTTCCAGGGTGATGATCCCCCTCTCTTTTCTCTCTGGTTCTGCATGACAGTGCAACACTGACAGCCCAAGATTCCACTGGAATCAAGGCTTGTCCCTGCTTAACAGATGGGGAAATTGAGGCACGTGGTGATCCTGGATCGTATTTGGACTGTCTTTGCTGAGCTAGAGACAGAGCAGCCAAAAAATAAGCAGCCAAAGCAGACTGCCTGTTATCCATGGCTGCCCCAAACCAGCCGTGAAGGAGGAGGAGGAGGAGGAGGAGGATGAAGCCATACCAGAACTCTCAGCAGCTTCGTTTTGGTGCCCACCTGCTCCATTCCTTCAAGCACATGGAAAGCTGGGGCTGCCCACCCTCAGGAGCTGCTGCACTGACCCTTCCTCCCTCCTCTTCAAGGTGATTTGACCAAAGTTTGCACAGAGAGTTGCAGGCAGAGCTCAGTGCCATGAATCTTCCTCAGCCCCAAGGCCAAAAGCCAGGCTGGCTCCACAGTGTCAGAGATGAGGCTCAGAGCTCCCTTGCTGCAAAGGTTTATGTGTCTGAGGGTTAAATTTCCCAGGTTTATGTGTTGGAGGGTTAAATGTCCCAGGATAACTCTGTCTTGGTCCAAGGGCTGATCACCACCTTGCTGTTTTTGTCTGCTCCCTTTGATGATGGACAGACAACTCTGCCTAACTCCCCAGGGACAAGGTGTCCAGCCTGGATGGGGTGGGGATTTACCTGCTCAGGGCATCTCTGTGGGATAAATGTCCTCCAGGGAGTCAAGAACCTTCTGTGCTCTGGGCCACTATAGGGAAAAGCTGCAGAGTTTGGTCCCACAACCTCCAAGGTGCTGCACGTGGGAATGTCTGCTGACAGTGAACAAGTGGGGTCAGTGCATGGCCTCAAGGCTCCCCTGTGACATTTGTCCCAAAGTCAAGCATGGGACAGAGAAATAGCCAGGAAAAGTTGCTGGTTTCTTGCTTAGGACTTCAGTATCCCAGCTCCATTGCTGCAATTAATCCATAATATTGGGGGGAAAGTCCCCCACCACACAGGTTTTCCCACAGAGGGAGATGTGAATTTCATTTCTACTCCTGGCACTGATTTTTGGGGGGGGTGGCTGTGGGAAAGGGTCTTCATTCATTTTCCCTCCAACACCTGGCTTCTCTATTTCAAATAAAAGGTGCTCAGAGCACATCCTGCCTCTTAATACATCTATTAGCTGTGCTTACCAGGCTGGGGCTGTGATTTGCTTGAGACCCCTGAATTCCTAGACAAGTGCCCAATAAATTGTAATAAATTGTAATAAAATGTAATAAAAATTCTCACTGTTGCAGAAAACTCTGGTGGGGGGAAACACAGAAAGAATCCTTATAGGTTTGCAAAAAAAAGACATAAAGGGGAGGAAAGCACAGCTTATTTCATTTTTATCTCCCTTTCCCCTCCCTGCTGCAAGGAAAGGCAATTTTCACTAGCACAGTGTTGTCATTTTGCCGAAGAAAAATTCACAGTTTTGGCCAGAGAGGAGTGTTTTCTTTGATTTTTTTTTTCCACTCTGTTGGTGTCAGAGAGCTGTTGCATTTCTGGCAGTGGCAATGGCTCTGTGCCTTGGAAGGCAGCCGGGCTCCTACCTCGATGCTCTCTGGCTCTGCCATCCCACATGGTGCCTCCTCCCTGGGCTCAGCATGGCCTTCACCTCGCAGGGCAGGTCTCTTTGGCCAGGGCAGCACTGGAATGATGAACGTTTCAGAGCATCAGCCCTAGCTGGGTAATTGTGGCACCAAAATACAGCAAAGTATTACAGAATTACTGTGCTGGTGTGAGGGTGCAGGATTAAACACAGAGATTTTCATTTAAAATGTTCAGCAAAATGCAAGGTCCTAAATGAGTAGACCAGGTATGAGCATGGTAATTAATACCAGAGAGAACCAATGCCTGCTCTGCCCACATGAGCCCTGTGAGGAAACATGAGTGATCCCCCCAAAAAAAAACTTGCTGCAGTTGGCCCATATAAACACCTACAGAGTGTTCCCACATCCTTGAAATCTTCTCCTTCTGACCCCTCTCAAGAGCTTTATGCTGATTTTTTTTCTCATGATTCTTGTTACAAGGAGTAGCTCAGCACTGGCAAACATCATCATCCTCGCAGCCTTCCTGGGCTTCTCCCTCTCCTGGTGGACAGTCCAAAGTTGCTCCTATTTTTCTTCTCCCTTATAAACTCTGGGAGCCACTGGGAAGAAAGTAGCCTGTTAAAGGCTACAGGCTGAGTTCTTCCATCCTCCATTGACTATAAAGACACAATTTTCTCCTTTTCCTCTTCTTCCTGGTCTCATTCCCTGCTCTCAGGCACAGGAAAATTCCCACAGCTCTGAGACACACACCATGAGCCCCTTGCCAGCTGAGCTGTTTCACCCTGTCCTCATCACAACCCGTGCTGGGAAGCCCAGAAAGCACAAGGGAGGGATAATTACCAGTCCCAGCACTGCAGTGATAATTAATACCCTGCTAAAAGGAGCACTTGTCAGGTCAGGGAGCAGAGGGAGAGGTGGGAAAACACCCAGGTAAAAATGAAACCTGAGCAAAGGTTTGCTCTGGGGAAGGGGCTGGGGACAAGGGGCAGGAGGAGCTGTGGGGTGCAGAGGGAGGGCTGATGGGGATGCAGAGCAGAGTAGGTGTTTCACCCCATCAGTGACTGTCAGGGAGATTTCCCATGTCACATCTCATCCTCCCTTCATCACAAATGGGCTGAGAGCCAGGAAAATCCTGCAGCCAGCAGTACTCCAAGCCATCCTGGAGCACAGCACCCTCACCCCTCTGGGGAGGGGAGGAGGCTTGGGGGAAGATCCCACCAGATTTTGCTGGTTCAGTCCCACAGGCAGGCTGAGCCTCCAGTCTTGGGGCTCCCTGCCAGCTCCTGGTGCAGTTCTCTGAATTTAAGACTGACTTCACCATTTGGGGATGTCAGAGTCCACCTTTTAATTGAGATTGTAGAAGGAAATATCAAAGAAATATAAATAACTCCGTGGAAGCAATGGGAGATCTTGAAACCTAAACTTCATCAATCTAAACTCAATAAATCTGACCAAAGGGAAGCATAAGAGAAATGAGGATGCCAGACCGAGAAATGTGAGCTTGGAGATCTCCTGCAAGAGAGACTTCTGGGCAGCTTTGGGCAAACAGGTTTGTTCTTTTTTCCCTTGGTCCCATCTCCTGAATGATCAGTAAAATTCCTCTGTACATGCAGTGTTTTGGCCCTCTCACAACAACTGAGTTAAAGCAAAAGACAACCCAGAACCATGGCAAGGGGTGAGAGAAACAGAGAAGAGCTGGCAAGGGAGAACAATATGTTTCCAGACTAGATTTAAAAAGAAATGTTATGTTAATACGAGTTTGGCGTCACACTGTCATAACACCATCAAAATGACATGCTGCCACCACTAATACGACTGTTTGGGGAATATGCAACATGAACAAAAAAGCAATTTGCTCAGAAACAAACTGGGATGAGTCTATGCTGTAAGAAAACAGAGAAATGCTGCAATCCAAGGGAGGACCAGACAAATGCTCTGTGATTTCTGGTAACAGGCAAGGACAGAATCTCTGAACAGAACTTGCTCCTTGTTTTCCACAACCTCTCAGCCTTTGCTGGGATAATCTGTTCATAAGAGAGAAACAGTTTAAGGACAGCTGTTCTGGCATTAATTAAAGTGCCCTACAGTTCTTTCTTAATAAAATCACTTCTCTTCTAAGGCCTTCTTGCCCAATTTGTTTTAATACCTGTCCCTAATTAAGTCCAGTGAGAGGAATTCACTACTTCAAATGAGTTAAAAACGGATGTTCTCAAGGCACCTGCATCTGAAGAAACTTATTTTTGAAGTCCATGAATTAAATTAAGAGGGGACATTTTAAAGCTGATCACTCTCTTTTGATTAGCACAAACGAGCTGCTCCACCAGCGCTGTGTTAAAAATTGTCTCACTTGCTTTTCCGGCTAATTTGGAAAGAGTTCAGCTGTTAGGGTGCTAAATAGTCACATTAAACATTACAGACCTGCAGTGCATTTAGGCTGAGTCCTTTAAAAAGGAGATTGAGCATCCCATCACCTGAGGATGCCCCTCTCCACGGATAGCTACGGAGACACGCTGCCCAACAGCGCTGACAGTGACTTGTTGACCAACAAAATGCTGGCACAAGCCCCGTGTATCAGCCATGGCAACCGGGCTGGGAGCGTGGCAATGGCAGCTGCTATGCACAGAACAGCGCTCTTAAAAATATCACGGCTGAAACCCATTAAAGAAAACAAAAATAGAAAATACGCAAGAAAGCGAGGCTGTGTGTGAACAGATACCGGGAAGGATGCTCGGTACATTTATAGCTACAGCCTGCCCCAAATTCTCCTAGACTTTTAACCCAATGCTTCTTCACTATGAGCAACCCAAATGTTATTTTTTTTTAATCAGAAAATGTCAAACTTTCTGCTTTTTTTTGTTTTTTTTTTTTTTTACTCTTGCTAATGTAATCGAATTTGAGAGCTGACCTAAAAGCAGAACATGGTATCTGCTCATCTCCCAGACCTGCTTCACAGCACAGTTCTCCCTCTGTGTCATCCCTTTAACCCAGCCAGCTCCACGGGCTGCATAGGACAGGGTGTGAAGGGAGAAGCTCATTGCCTTCCTCCTCCCAACACAGTGTAAATCTGATAGAAAATGGCTCAGAGCCTTTCTGAGGGGCATCTTTAATGATAATTTCCTACCTCTTGTCAGAGTCTGCAATAAAAGTGATCAATCAGTGTGGGGTGGTATGCTGGGACAGAGCCTAAGCCCTTTGAAAGCCACCCCACCTCCAGCTGAGCCTCAGGAGAGCCAAATCCATCGCTGGTGTCAGCCCAGCCCAGCACACAGCTCTGCAGGGAAGGTTTGGGCTCGGATGTCTCCTTACGTCAGGGCCCCGCTCCGGGAGCTGGAGAGATTGCAACCAAGAATTTACTCACGGAAGAATGAAAAACTGCCCTGTTCCATCTCTCCCTTCCCACCTGCTGGGCTTCATCTCTTAAAACCTGAAAAGTAAGGCAGAAAGATAAGCTCTGAGAGCTTTGACCCATGAGTTGGTTTTCTCATAATTCTAAAAGCTGAGCATTAAAAAAAAAAAAAAAAAAAAAGCAAAAAGAAACCATCCCAGCCTTTGCCATCCAGGATGAATTCCCAGTGTTCCAGCAGATCTGCACGGCGGTAGGCTGGTTCCTGCTGGAGCTGGGTACTTGCCATGCTTTCCTAGAAAAGCTCTCTGCCACTCTCCCTGCAACATTAATTCTGAACAACAGAGATGGAATGAAATGTAGGATTGAAAGCAAGCCACGAGGTAGGGAGCAATATTTAGCTTTCCTCTCCCAGAGGTCTCACCTGTATTGGCAGTGGTTTAAAGATGTTAGTGTGGGATTAAGGGGCTAAATCAGATATTTTATTAGTTACAGGAGCCCATTTTCCTTGTTAAATAATTGAATGCATGTGCTTAAGGCAAAGGTCTAGGCTGGCTGGTGACTCCAGGCCAAGCTCTCACAGAGCATCAGCTGGAGTTGGCAGCACCAGTCTCTCTGTGAAGATATCTGCATTTCCTTTTATCTGGAGTAGACACTGAGTGTTGCTGTGAACATCAATTCCTGGAACATTTCTGACAAGGATTTACATGAGGAGATACAAAGGTTCAAAATTCCTTTAAAGGAAATAATGCTTCTTCTCAATAAGAGCAAAACAGGAGCTGAAGTTATGTCTTCTTAAGGGTTTTTTTGTTTGTTTTCCAAATCTTTGCCCAGGATGAGAACTCAAAGGCTGATTAGGTTCAGGTCTTTCTAAGGCATTGGCCAGTCCAGGAAAAGAAAAAGCTGAGAAATTTGCAGCAAAACTATTTTTATTAATTTTTCAACTATTCTGCAGATTTAATAAATTAAAATACCTCTGCAAATACTTTGAAGCTTTTTCATCTCTGATAACATTTGGTACCTTATCATTTCTAACTGTGCTACAGAGAAAAACACATTATTATAGATTTTGAGGTAGATCCTCCAATTTATCAGCCTAAAAAGATTTCCAAGCAATAGAGGCTTTCTGTGTAAGTTAATATGTCACAGGCCATCTATCACCCAGGGTCTGCTGAGTCTGCATTCCTAATCAATGACTTGACACCTTGAGTTAGTGAACACTTAAAGGTTCTATCTGTGCCAAGTGATGTGACCAGAGCATTTCAGCCTCCAGCAGGGACACCGGGCACCTTGATCCTTCTGGGTGTCCTGCACGCGTGTGCACCACAGCTTCCTCACCTGAGCAACCCTGCTCTCCACACGAGGGGACACTGAAATACCCCAGGACTCAATGGATGGGGGGAAGCCTCCAATTTCCAGGCTACATAATTCCATTCTGCCTCCTTGCCCTCTCCCTGGGGCCGGGGTAGAGATGCCTGTCCTTGCAGGCATCCATCACATCCTGCCCCAGCGGTGCTGGGCTGGCTTCCTGGCCATCTGCCACGCTCTGGGTGAATGATGATGGCAGATATGGGATGCTGTGGGCTCTGGGAGGCTTCACATCACTAAATGTAATGAAAATATATGATTTCATTTCCCCCCCTCTGCTACATGCATTTCTGCACTTTGGTCTTGTTGATGTACTGAGGCTTCATTCTGTATAATCCACACGAGCTCCACGTGCCATAGAGTGGAGCTGGAGACCTGTAGGCCAGAGCTTCAGGTGAGAGAGACCTTGGCACCACAAAGGCATGAGCTGGAAATGTCATATATGCCACTGCATGCCCGGCCTGAAAGTTACAGTGGATGCAGCTTCCATCCCATCCCATCTCATCCCATCCCATCCCATCCCATCCCATCCCATCCCATCCCCTCCCACCCCATCCCATCCCATCCCCTCCCCTGGGCCATGCCTATGGACAGGACGGAAGAGGGGCCAGGCAGGCAAAGGGCTGGAGGCTGTGATGCACCAAACGCCTTCCCTGGAAGGGCCTGAGCTCAGGCGTGCACAAAGAGGAGTTGCGGAGCGGGGGAGGCAGTGCCTTCAGCAGCCCCTCGGGAGATCATTTGCTCCTGCACTCGGTTCCTGCCTCTCCCCTGCTGCTTCCATCTCTTTGCTTTCCAAAAGAACGTGCAAAAAAACGGTGATTTTTCCTTTTTTTTTTTTTATTTTTTTTTTTTACTTTTCCCCCCCTAAATTATTTGTTCAAATTTCTTTGCAGCTGAGGGGAAAACCCCAGCTCTGCCAGCAGGGAAGACGCAGTGCAATCTGCAATGGTAATTTGGAGCTTCTCCTGGCGTGAGGAAGGTGATAACGAGGGGATGGGGCAGTGAAGGACCTGCCCTCCAAGGCCAGGTGGGACACTGGGACAGCGGGAGGTGGCCCTGGAGCAGCTGAGAGCCTTCCATGGGTGGTTCTGTTTGTGATTCTGTGGGACCAAAGAGAAATGCCTGTGGTTCCTGTCAGTGGCTGCTGCAGCACATCCCCAACACATCCCAGCCCATCCCAGCCCATCCCAGCCCATCCCAGCCCATCCCAGCCCATCCCACCCACCACCTGAGCACCTCAGACCACAGCTCACGCTGTTGTAGATGTCCTGCAGACCTGGAAATGTGAGAGTAGGGCAAGGGTTTGCAGACACAGGGCAGACTCTGGGGAGGGTCAGGGGTGCCAGTGGGCAGGCCCTGCCTCTGCCTCAGTGGAGGAAATGTGTCTTTCAGCCCGTGACAGATTTACTCCTGTGACCCAGTGAGCAGAGGTCAGAAGGCCCTGACAGCAAACAAACGAGAAATGGCATCTTTCAGAAATTCCTTCAGTGGTTTCCTTCCCCTCTGGCTGCTGCATTTCTCCCACCATGCACATCCACGGGGGACAGGCCAGGCAGAGAGACCCTTGCCAGCCCAGGTGCCAACCAGGATGTCTCCTCAGGGCTTTTCAGTGCCTGCTCTTGGTGATATCCTTGCTGCTACAGCCTGAAGTGCTCCTCAAACTTTACACACTGTTGGGGCAATGATTTGTAGAACCACCTGCCAGCATCCCCCATTGCTCCTGCTTTGGCTTCTCACAGCTCCTGCCTGTGTCTGAAATAAACAAGATCCATTCAGAAAAAATTTTGTCCAGAAGCAGAGACATGGTGAAACTTTGCACGCTCTTGTTCTTCTCCCTCTGCCAAAGCCCCTGGCCCTTGAGGCCACCAATCTCAACGAGTTGTTGAACACCCCTGTCCCAAAGTTTGGCTTGGGAGCCCTTAGAATGAGACAGCACGTGCATGGGTTCAAATCCTTACCACAGGGAAAGCACTGAATCCTTTTCTCCCAACCCCTCCCTTTCCTTTCTAAAGTGTCACCAGTTACGAGGGTTGAACACATTTAAGTAATTTATTTTATCCACTTATGACAAAGACGGTAAACCGTCAGTCAGAAAACACGGAAAGAGATGAATTAACTGAGCGAGTTTTCTTCACTGCTTAATTGTTCCAGAGAGGCAGGGTTCTGGGGAAGATGATGAATCATTGTTTAGGAAATATTTCTTCCAAGAAGACAATTTGAAAAAATACATTTATAATTTATTGCAACCTCTTGCTTTGTCAGGGAACAGCAGCCAAAGGCAGAAAGTTCCTCCCTCCCCCGTTCTCCTTCCCTCAGTTCATTATCACTATAATCTTATCTCCTGTACCCTCTCCTCACCCTTTGAATATTACATCTCCTCCCGCTTGTGTGCGGAGGTGTAGCCGTGTGCGGGGAGGGGGGGAAGCCGTCAGGAAGGGAGGGGGAGACTGGGAAAAATCGTCACATATTTCAGGCTGGCTCTATTTAAATGAGTTTGGGATTGTGCTTCTCTGGAGCAGATGGCCCTGGAGATAATGATGCCTGAGCAGCGGAGGCTGGAGCCCCTCTCTCCTGTTGCCATGGTAGGCCACGGGGCTGAAATGGATTCTGCTTATTAAATTTGCGAGCTCTTGTGTACTCAGGATGAATGGCGTTCAGTCATAAAGAGGCCCATCCTCCTAATGTGGCTGGATAGTTTTATCTTGGAAAGCCAGGCACTCTAACTCTGCCAGACGAGGGGCTCATTAACCTATTAACAGCACATGGAGGAGTTCAGCCCACAGGGGCTCTGAGTGGGGTTTTCCAGGAACTGCCCAACGCCGGCGTCCTCGTGGCGTCAAACCCCGCTGAGGGCACCCAACCATCGGTGCAGAAACGGGAGAGTTTCACTCAGCACGGTTTGTCTGGGATCTAACACCACAGAGCCCATCAGAGCTGCTGTTAGCTCCTGTAGGAATAGCAACGAGAGGTTGGGATTGTCCAGCCCAGAAAGGCTTCCACTGCTCGGCCTTGATTTACGACACAACCTCTGCTTTTCAAACCAAGATTACACAGAAATACGTGCAAGCAGTTGGTAGGACAGAGATCACACTTTGTGATAGAAACTGGAGGAGAAAATGGAAAGATGTGAGATTTAGAGGACAAGTTTCTTAAAAAAGAAAAAGAAAAAAAGATAAAGAAACAAAAAAAATCAAAGAAAATATTGGTGCTTTCTTCTCTGACTTTCCTGTAGGAGCAGCCTTGGCTAATGCTCAAAGTGATAATGCTCCTCTGAGAGCCTCAAAACATTGCAGATTAAATAGAGCAAGCTGAAAGGCTTTACCTGAAAACATTCTTTCTTTCTACAGAAAACTGTGGGTTTGATTCGAGTAAATATTTGTATGTCTGCTCCAGCCACGACAGACAAACCTGGCTATTTCCAGAGCACTGGAAACAGGTGTTTCCTTCCATTAGCCCTTCCACACAATCCTTTCCCTCAGGTTTGCTTCAGATCACATGGTGAGATTGAAAGAATTACAACTTTTTTTTAATCATGTAAAAGCAAGTTTAGTCATGATTTGAAGTGTGGTATCACTGGGATTTTGTTTTCCACTGCACTATTTATTTAAAGCCACGCCAATGGTTTGGAAGAACGGAAATTTGATATGCAGTGAGACAACGTCTGTTACATTATAATGCTGTTAACTTTGATTAACCAGAGGTTGGTAAAATAGCACTGCACTAT
The DNA here is from genome assembly GCF_017590135.1 of Pyrgilauda ruficollis. Classification (NCBI taxonomy): domain Eukaryota; kingdom Metazoa; phylum Chordata; class Aves; order Passeriformes; family Passeridae; genus Pyrgilauda; species Pyrgilauda ruficollis. The sequence goes on along the minus strand of NW_024526044.1, from coordinate 69,248 downwards.
ATTTAGTTTCATGGCACATTTTTTTACATGTTATTATGCAAATTTTCACATGAGCTTTATTTCAAATGCAACCCATCTCTGTTTTCTTCCCCTGCAATCCTGCATGGCCAACAAGAGCCACCTGCCTGAGCTGTGCTGGGTGGTTTCCTTGCTCTGGCAGCACCCACCAACCTTGTGATATGAAATAATCACATCAAAGATTGTCAGCACTGGGCTTTTTTCCCCAGGACTAACACAGAGGTGAGGACTGTCTGCTTTGGTGCACTCCAAGTGAAGGGGTCAGAGACCAAACACTATCATACTTACCAACATGATTGGTTGGTTTTTTTGTGAGTGTAGAAGTAAAAATTGTGTTTAAAAAAGTATTTATAGATGCGTGAATATTTTAAAATTTTTTAAAAGATGGGTATTTGGTAATATTTGTTTGTCATAATTGTAAACTTTGTAATTTTTGAGGGTTTAAAATGCTAGCTCCCTGACCTAGTGATGGGCTTGGTGTGGAGCTGTGAAGCTGCTGGGAGATTTTTTAAGGGAAAACTTTTCCCTCCCAGAATTGGATAATGTAGGTTGGAAAGGGAAGAATTCATGGAACAGAAATTGGTGCTGTAGTTTTTCTTTCTTCCACAAAAGGTAAGCAAGCAGCTTTGAATCTAAGAGCAACTTGGCAGGTAACTCCAGAGTCACACAGAAGGGGCTGGAAATGGTTCAAAAAAATCCTCCTCAGCTTCCAAATCCCTCATCCCAAATGTGTAAAAGTGTCATTGCACATGGCTGGGGCAAATAATCACCCATAGAGTGGGAAGATCATTGTGGCCACTGTAAGTGAAACACAGAAGTCAAACCCAGCCAAATTTCTTGGCATTCAATTCTCCTACTTTCAGGACAGATCTTGAAGTTAATTATCCTAATGAAATAGCAGCAAAAGGGATGTTCACAAGAGTTGTGCTTGCTTGGCAAAGCCAGCAGAACATTCAGCTTTGACACTCCATTTCTGGGAGAGCTGAGGATCTGCACCCTGCAGCTAACTTTGAACATCGCGTCTCGTCCAGGGACCCTGGACATTCCCCCGTCAGCTGCTGGCTAGAGCAGCTTCTGCAGCATGTGCATCATCAAGCTGAGATGATATGAAACACAACCCTCACTCGATATCAGCTTTTTAGAAAGCTCTGCAGATCAGAGGAGCAGAAACCTGCCCAGATTTCCACAGAGCTCTCAAAACAACCCCAGCAATACCGAGCAGAGGCAATTCAACTTGTAACAGCCTGCTTGGAAGTGCTGCTAAGGTGTTTATGTATTTATTCCTGTCCAGCAGTGTCCCCCAGCAGGTCTCCTGGCCTGGGCTGGCCACCAGAGCCAGGGCTGGGCTGGGGTCCAGGTTCATGGGTGGATCGGGTGTCCGCATGCGTAAGCCTGCCCTGGTGCCCGGTAGGTGCAGCCTGCAGGACTTATCCAGGGTCACCTTGAGTGGCTGTGTGCGAGCAGAGACTGCAGCCAGGTCCCTGCATGCCAGGTCTGTGCTCCCAGCCCTGACCCACGGCCCTCTTTGTTCTGAAATCCCCTCCAACAGCGAGGGTGGATGGAGGAGAGGATGGCAAAACGCTCCTAGGGCAGCTGCCTAGAGTGCAGACCATAGAAAAGGGATTAGCTCCGTCTTCAAAATGCAAATCCCCTCGACACACGCCAAGCTCACGGCACTCCTGGAGCCATTTGCCCAGTCCTGATTTACAGTTTTTACACAGACACGAGCTTGCCAACTGAATGTCAGAGGTGCGGACACCGGAATGGAAACGGAGCCTGCCAATGGGAAGCTGATTAGCAGATATTAGCAGGATGTGGAGATGGAGGGGCCACAGAGGTGGGGAAAGGCTCCTGGCCCTCACTTTGGTTTGTAGCACAACCTCCTTCCTGACTTTTGCAGCTCCTTTGCCATGTCTTAATCCCCTTGCACAAGGATTAAATGATCCCAGAGGAAAGAGGAGCTTCTATTGACTCTCCATGTCAAAATCCAGCCCCCAAATTATGCAGAAGAAGAAGGAATGAGCAACAGCAGGCTCCTTGCTCCCCAGTCACCACCTTAGGCAAGGTGACAGGAGCCAGGTGATCTTTAAAGTCCCTTGCAACCCAAACTATTCTATGATTCTATAACAAGGTGACTGTGCAGCAAAGTGGTTCTCTATCGCCACTGGGGAAAATTTCCAAGCATTTATGGAGAACTGTGACTGAAATGACTTCACTTGCACTGGACATGCAGGAGCTGTCAAGCAGAGCAGCTGGAAAGTTTGCTCAAGCAGTCAGAAAAGCTACATTTTAGCCCTGGCCTTCATATTCCTATCCTGCAATCAGCATTTACCCACATTTCCCTAAACTGGACACTCATTAAACTGGGACACTTGGATTGCCAAACCACTGTTTCTCACTGCCCCAAACAGACTAAACTGCTGCAAAGGGTGGTCTTGGCTCAAGCTGGCAGGAGTCAGGGTGGTCACTAAAGAGCCCCTCAAAAGCCACAGCAGTCCCAGCAGTGGGCACAAAGACAAACAAGAAAATCCTGTTTTCTGCTCCAACAGAACTTCAAATGGACCAAAAAGACAATTGTGGGTTTTGGGAAGGGAAAGACATGGTGATTTGTCACCAACATTATTTATTCCAGTTCTGTCTCCATCATATCTTGATGAAACACTGCTCAGGAGAGGCTGCCACAAGCTGGGCACAGGAATCCTCATCCGTGTGGGCTGGCATCAGCACAGGAAGAGCAGGAAGGAGCAGGAGATGCTGAAAGAGGTGATCAAAGATCCCTGTGAGTATCCTGACAGTCAGTTTTACACCTTAGGATTTTTGCAGTAAACAGGGAAAAGCCACTTTAAAAACACTGGCAAAGGCAAGTTGAAAACACGGGATGAAGATTGGTCTTTTCCCTTCATCACCAAACAGCCAATTTGGAACCTGAGATTTTCTTGCTTGTGAATGCTTCTTGTGTCTTCCCAAACTGGGACATACCCACGAGCAATTTTATAAATTGAAGACAAACACTTCAGTCACGAAGCCAGCTTAACTTCACAGGCAAAACAAGAACAGCATTAACCCAGCATTCTTGAAGTAACATTTTAGATTTTCTGTTAAAAAATAAATTACTGACTGCGGGAGGAAGAAAGGAATCATTTTGCTGTGATAATTGCAAAGCACACAAAAAAGGTAATTTTTTGCCTGACTTACATTCAGAAATGTCTCAGCTTTTACCAAACAGTCTTGGTTACCAACAGAAAGAAAGCACTGAAATATGCAAATATTTAAAAACTAGCAAGCAAATCCCTGGAGAAGAAGGAACAGAAAAGAAGTGGGGGAAGGGGTGCCAGTGAATATAGAGATGTCATAGGCTGGGAGCTGCTTTTCTGAAGCCTCTTGGAAGTTCTCACCAGGGACAGCCCAGGAAAGCAATGGCATGAGGACATCCTCGAGGTCCAGCTCTCAAGCACACTTGAGCCTGAAAAGCAAATTGTGGCTGTGCAGGCTGTGATGCTTGCAGCATCCTCAGCCTGCCCTCACACACACTCAGAGCAGGATATTTAAATGTTCTTTAGGCTCACTTAGTGGCACTACAAAGCAGGGACAACTCTCCCAGCCTGGATGAAGACCAGATATTCCAGATCATTTTTGCACACAGCAGATACTGAAGACTGTGTTGCAAATCATGAGACCTAGAGATTTCACCTTCTTAATTAAATCAAGACCTCTGTTCCAGATCTTTCACCCCAGTAACTTTGCCCTTGGTGAGAGGGTCTGTGTCAAGTGACTGGTCACCCTCAGCCCAAGGAAGGACCATCTGTGATGTGGCCTTGCTCAGGGCAAGCAGTTGGGTGGTTTTTTTCCCACTTTCCTTGTAATTGCCAGTAGTTTCAATAAACACGTGCTGCCAGTTACACCAAAGGGTTCCCATTTCTACCATGCTTTATTGGCACTTAAGGTTTTACTCTGCTGGGTAGTGACTTGCATTGGAAATGGGCATAAAATGGGACATGTTTGGGCTTAAAAAGTAGCAAGCCTGGGCAGGCTGCAAGTTCAAAAGAGGCAGAAGGAAAGATTCCTTTGTGAATTATTTGTAGGGCTGGGACAGAATCTAGAAAAAAACTACAGAAACCCACGGAAGAAAACACCCCTCCAAACCAACTTTGAGCATATGCTGGATTTCCTGGAGCCCCAAATCCCCCTGTTCAGCAGGTGAAGGATTCCCCCGGGCTGTTCTGAGCTGCACGGCCGGTCCCTGCAGGGAGCAGATCGGCAAACCCGGGAGCATCTCTGGCTCCTGCGCTGCCGCAGCCCGTCCGGGGTGTCCCCTCGGTGCGGGGACACCGGGGACACCGGGGAGCCCCGGTCGGTGGGTGGCAGAGGCGGGCCCGTGTGAACCCCAGTCGCTGGGTACATTTTCTTCCCTGCGAGCTGACACGGCTCCGCTTTTGTTTCCTGAGTAAATAGAAAAGCCACGGTGGCAGGAAGGAGAAAGGCAAGGCAGGGCTCGGCAAGCAGCGCCTGTTTACAATGACAAAGGGCTCTGCCACACTTAGGGGAGGAAATTTTCCTTCCAGACTTCAGGGCTCATTAAGTGAGTGGGCATAGCTAATAGGCTTTGTGTGCGAACGGCCCCAGCCTTGCAAGGTCCAGCTGTCACTGGGGCGAATGTCAAAAATAACAGCGGGCTCAGCCATTCTCCACCCCGCTCGGGCTTTAAAATTTATCTTTAAAAGGGGGAGGAGCAGGCAATGAAAAGTAGCAAGCAATTAATGGGAGACAAAAGCAAATGGACCCGCCGGGGCTGATTGAGGGAGGGGGGAAAGTCCCCCGGAGCTGGGCTGGAGGGTTGGTGGGGAAGGAATAGAAAAGCTGAAGAACCCTCCTGTCGGGCAGAAACTCGCGGTGATAAACGCACGGGGCAGGGCTGGGAGGATGCTCAGGAATTGAGGGTCCCGGCGGCTCCTCTCCCGGCTGGGCAGATGCAGCGTGTCCCTGCCACGCGTCTTCGCTCCCCCAAAGCTCCCTCGCAGATGGTGACTCCGAAACAGCGAGCACATGTCTTCCCTCGGATAATCCCGGGGTCAGGCTCCTCCGAAGTTTAGTCTCTCACTGCCGGCAGAAAGCTGACAAAATTATGCAGAAATAAATATGCTTCCATGTTTAACTTTTCTCTTTCACCCCATCCAGTCTCAGCCTGCCCTGAGATAATATTTGCATGCGTTTGGTTTATCCCCCTGTCAGCTCCGTCTGGAGGGAGACGCACAAATGGCTCGTTTGAGGGTATTTGTGATGCATGTGATGCATCAATGGAAAAAAAAAAAAAAAAGGATTTAAAATCTCCAGAACTTTTAATAGCTCACAGAGTCTTGGCACCCACAGTCCCACGGAACGTGCCTACTGTATTTTTAGCTAACCTCGAGCTGACTTTGATTTCAGGCAGCAACATTCCACACTCCAGAGCTTTTCTTTGTTTTAAAGAATGCACCCTTTCTGCAAACCAAGTCACCCACGTTTTTAAAACACAAGGGTACACCCCTTCGCTTTTCCTGCTGAAAACTCTTTTTCTATGAATCTTGCAGCTATTGGGTCCCTGCACCAAGGTGAGATTGTGCTTGATCAGCCTGAACTCATGACATTTACCCAGTGCTTCTGGGTAGAAGACACGAGCTATGAGCAGTGAGTATCAGACAATTTAGGGGTCAAACCATGCTTTTCAGATCAAGAAGTTCTACAGTTGTGAAACTCCTCTTGATCCCATGTCTGGAAAATGGGCTTCCTGAAACAAAGGCACTTGCAAGTGGTGGCCATACCACATGGGTTTAACCAAATGGTTTAACATCAATTTTGGCAATGAGAAGTTCAACCCTCAGCACTCCCAGCACTGCAGAAGTTCAGGTTGGGCCTTCCCTACCTCCAAGGCCAGGCAGACCTCCAGGATGTTGGGAAGGGCTGGGATGACCTCACAGTGCTGTGAGGAAACATTCCCAGAGGAATTCAGGGCACCTACTGCAGAGCCAGACAGCCTTGCAGAGGAGATGCTGGCACATCTGATGACATTCTGATCTTAAACAACAGTAGCACATCTTTTCCATTCCCCATTGCATTCCCTGTTTTCTCATGTGCAGATACGCTGTGATAAAAGACAAAGAAAACTCTTAGGAAGTTATGGGTTAGTTTGAACCTCAAAATATGGCCACAGAAGAGGTGAATCATGCCTGGAAATCCTTGAGGGTGCCTGAGAACAGCACAGAAATTTTGCCTGAATGACTCATGCTTGGGAGAGTTTGAGCTCTCAAAAGACGCAACAATACACCTTGATGGGAAGGAAGCGAGGAGAGGGAGCCTACTCCAAACACATCTGCTCAGATCCAGGGTTCAGCTTGTTGCACTTGTATGGGGAAATCTGTGCAAACAAACAGTTATTGAATGGGTCAACTGAGCAGAGCGGCTGAAGGAGCGGAACAATGGGGTGGTTTATTCACTTAATGTATGCCAAGGCCATTCACCAGGCAAGCACCTCTCAAGGAGCCACGTGACAAACAGACTCAATTTGCTGTTTGCCGAGGTCATGCGTTTGGGGTGACACGGACAGTATTTGTTAATGGGAGTGACAAGGACAGCGAGGGAGTGGCCTCGTTTCCAGCACCTCCACGGTGTTGGGGTTTTGTTCTCTTTAATTGTATGTGTGGAGGAGAGGGATTTTCTGAGCTCCTCACTGAGATGAGATGCTTGTATCTCCATTTTTTATTTACCTCTCTGAGACCTTTGGAAAGCTTGGGAAGCCAATGTGTGCTGCTGCACAGTGCTGTGTGTTCCTCTGTCACCAGTCCCTCCATCACCAGTGTCATGTCAGGTGGGATTTGGAGTCCAGCAGCAAAGGCAACTCAGAGCCATTGGCATCTGGGGAAGAGAACACAAAAAGCAGGGAATGAATTCAGGGTCTCATTCATAGTCAGCCTCGGCCTTCTGGATGCTGCAAAACACTCAGAGATTCAGCTGTACAAACAGTGGGTTTGACAAATTCATCCTCCCCTTCTGCCCAAGGACCCTTCATGGCCACTCACAGCTTCCCTGCATTTATTTGCTGTTCAAACAGATTTGATGGATAACTTTTCTTTAAAGTAAAGCGAGTTGATGGACCATGGCAGTCTCCAGTTGGAGTCTCTCTGCTGAGTAGAGGTGAAGGGATCACAGGCTGCAGTTGATCCCTGCTTGTTGATGGAGGGTTTGTTCAACTCTCCTTAACCAGCAAAATCTAATGCTAGTGGTGAATGAACACCTTTGACACAAGATGGGACTCAAGGAGCAAGGGTGGTGGGACAGGGTTTGACACCATTTGCACAGTCAGGTTTGCTGTGGGTGAGACAGCAGAGCAGCCAGACAGCTGGTGAGCAGAATCTAAACTCCTCTTTGAGGCATTACCCGAGAATTTCAGCATAAGACAGCAGCAGAGGGATGCAGGAGAACAGCCTGATGGAGAAGGGAAGAGAAGGAACAAGAGAAGTGGCAGGAAAGAGAGAAAGGATAGACAGACAGGGCAGGATGGTGCTGCACTGGGGGAACATCCCGCAGCCCAGGCTTGCTGCTGGAGGCTGGGCCAGCCTGGCTGATGGGCCCCAGGATGGAGGTTTGGGGGGCACACACTGTGTAGCCTCACCTCTCTTCCCCTTCCCCCTCAGGCCGGGACTGACAGGATTTCCTACGCATCTGTATGCAAATCACAGGCTGACGCACCGGGAGAGGAGGCACTTTGTTCCGAGCATCCCCGGCACAGCTGCTCCGCTTCCCGGGGCCGGGCCGAGCCCCTCCGGCCAGGCACACCGCGGCGCTCGGGACGCGGCACCCGGGCTAAAGCATGCCACAAATTCAGGCAAAGACTCCACGTGCTGCCATGAAGTGTGGAGGGGTCTTGGATAGGGACAGGGAAAAATCAAGCTGCCTTTGGGAAGTATCAGGGTAGGTCTTTGGGAAAGCAGAAGGTGAAGGATGATGCCTTGTTAGAAGACCAAACCAGAGTATTTTTGTGTTAATGTGGTTCCTCTTGTCCAGCCCAGTGCCTGGCTGGGAAGCAGTCTGCTCCTGGGCTGGAAGACAATTTCTTGCAGCTGAGATTTGGTGGCAGAGCTTCAGTTCCCTCCAGCCTGAGACACAAAGCACAGCTCCCCCAGATACAATACCTTTGGATTTCTTCAGTGTCCCAGCCAAACCACTCCTCCTTCTGCCTTCTCTTCGGATTTTTTTTTTTTCCCCCAGTTAGAAACCCATCACATTCTGGAGGGGAAAAAAACCCCAACAGTGTCTATTGTCTCCAAAAGCTGTTTATTTTCAGCAAGTGTTTACAGGACCCTGGTGAATTCCTAGACATCTCTGCAAACAGAGAAATCTGAGACACTCTGGGCGGTAATTTTTCAATCGACCAAGACAGGAGCACTAGAAATCCCTGCTGATGCTAAAACGAGCCATTGCTCCCCAAAACAGAGACCCAGGTTTGAGCTGCTGGTCCTGAGCAGCTGTGTGGGATGACTGACGGGATGGGCAAACCTGGACAGCCCCCACCTCCCTTCCTCACTTCTGGAAATTACAGCAGATTTTGGGAGGGCAAAGGGAAACACCCAATTAAGGTGCGTGATGCTTACGGGATATGTAAAAAAATCCCAAAAGGTGGCTTTTTACCAGCGTCTGGTTTATGGTTTGGCTCCATCTGTGGCCAGGGTGACAAACCTGTGTGCAAACCCCTCGTGCCTCTCTGGTGCATCTTCCACCCCAGTTGTCATTTGCAACTCAAACAGCCGGTGCCTCGGGGGATCTGTTTATTTTCCTCTTTCTGCTGGACGAAATTCTCTGGCTCAACACTTTATAAAAGCAGATTTTATTTTTCCCTTCATCCCATGCGACACAGATGCAAATGGGGAACAGTAGGATGCCAGCTTATCTTTTATTTGTGCTTTTAGGTTATAATTGCAGTCTGAATCACTGACTTTTAAGTTACGCTACATTCTGCCTCAGCAGAGAAAGGGAGAGGAGCGGAAACAGGGAATGATCCCTTGAAGTTCAGTAACACCAAGCAGCTTTGCTTTCAGACAAAAAGGCATTTGCAAGTGTTCCTCCCATTCGTTAAAGTCACAAACTATTGCCATGATGAAATAATGAAGAGAGTTAATTGAGATGGGGGGGCCGGGGTGGGGGATCGAACAAGAAAGTCTGTTTCAGTTCCTATGTGACCATTGTATCGTGGTATCCATTTTCTAGCTCTGATTTTGGGGAGCTCAGAGTGTTTTTCCTCACCCCAAAAATCAGCATTCCGGTGCACACGAACCGCATCTCCTGGTGCAGGTGAGGGGATGTCACTGCTGCCTGTCTGCTGTCACCGCATCCTGCCGGGGCTGGCGAGTCCAGCCGTGCCCTGACCTGCGCTAACGCTTCCCGCAGGAGCCGGGGCTGCCGCAGACAGCGGAGGCAATAAAGCGATCCCAGCCCTGCCGGCTGCTCCGGCAGCGTGCGAGACACCTGGAGAGCCCGGCCATCCGCTCCCTCCTCCTCGCCCTCCGCTGGGATGGAGAGTGTGAAGTTATAAATCCCCGAACAACACGGGCTTAGCCATGGAAAGGGTATTTGCACTCAACGCTGAGTCCTAATTTCCTTTTGAAGGCTCTACATGTTTGATTAGCCAACTTCAGCAGCCCCTAGCATCAGGTCAGGGTAATTAGAGACCTTGTGTTAATGAGTAAACAATGACTCAAAAGCCTAATTGACACTTCCAAGCCCATGCATGTCGCTAATTGCCAGAGCCAGACCCGCGGCCCCCGTGCTAACCCGTGCGAAACCCTCCCTATGAATAAGAGTTATCCCCTCTATTGGCAGCTCCGGGAATCCTCCGGCAGCGGGGCAGGGGAAGGAACGCCAGGGGCTGCGACAAAGGAAGTGTTGGAATGGGCGCTCGGTGCCTTTCTCCCTGCCAAAGGTCTGTCCCGAGGCTCCCGAGGGACAATGCCACCGCGCCCTGCCCTGCTGCCCCCGGCAATGACCCCCGGGACCACCCTCCTCGGAGGGCAGGGGCCGGCAGCCGCAGCCTCTCCATCCTGCCCGCACAAAGCCTGTCCGGGAGCGGCTCCTGCGGAGGGGCAGCGCTGGCTGGTGGGAAGTGTCAAGGCTGGGTCGCTCGGCAGAGCCCTGGAGGAGCGCTGGGAGAGCAGGGGTGAAAGGGCAGCGCTCCCCTCCCACCAGCCGCCCTCCACACAGCTCCTCCTGCCCTTTGCTCCTCTGTCTTGCTGCTCCCCCAGCCTGGCCTCGGAACGAGGGAAATCCCAGCACAATTCATGGAGTATTTCTCTCCCGGATGATTTACGGGCACAGCATCTGCCAGACACTGGGCTTAAACTCAGCTTTAACACCCTCTAGCCTTGCTCACAGTCAATTTGGGTGTTATTCAGGCAGTTGGACTAGATGATCATTGCAGGTCCATTTCAAATGAAATATTCTATTCTATTCTATTCTATTCTATTCTATTCTATTCTATTTCATTCCATTCCATTCTATTCCATGCTATTTTTTGCCTAAAAATAACTCCCAAAAGAGCTAAAAGTGCCTCTTTGTCTGATCCCAGTTGCAGACCTAGTGCAGTTCATCCAGGCAAACTGCACTGACAAACTCAGCCCAAGGATCATGCCTCATCCCATGGGAGCTCAGCCTCGGCTAGGGTGTGATGGAAACACCAAATCAACCTTCATTTCTTTCCTCTGCACACAGCAGGGGCTGAAACCTGTCTCATCAAGTAAAGCCTTCCTTAAATTAGGTTGATATTATGGACTTAAGAAGCTCCCGGTGACAGGATCGACACAGACAGGCTAAAACAAACACCTGAGCTGAAAGCAGAGGTGCAGGCGAAAGACAGCAAGCCATGAGAGCTTTGAAATGCCCCCCAGCTCACAGCTTGGGTGTCCTGGTGAGAGACATCCCTGTGGCTCTGCCTTTGCACAAAGGAGAATCAGAGACTGCAAATGGGAAATGGGTGTTTCCTTCATGCCAAAAAGAGACAAAACCCCCCTCACCAGAAACCACCACCCCCCACCCCCCCGCAACACATTTAGCAGCCAAAATTTGCTCCAGCCCAGCTGATTTGCCATCCACACATCCATCTCTAATCATGAAAATTAATCGAGAAAATTAATTTTGAGGCATGCTGGTATTGACATCCCCTGATGCCTGGGTGAGGCCAGCAGCACTTCGGGCTGCACGCCCGGGTTGCAGCCCCTGTCCCTGCAAGCAGAGCTGTCTCCAGCCTCCCGTGTCCCCATCCCAGAGTCCCCCGGCAGCGTCCGGGTGTGAGGGAGCGTCGGGCACAGACCAGATGCATACTTCTGTGTGAGACTCACTAATGGCCTTTCAGGTACAACATTATTATTTGCCTCTAATGGCTGCTTTTCTCTTTCTTCCTCGCTGGCTCATAAAAGGCACATCATAACTACAGAGGGAGGGGAAAAAAAAAAGGCGAAAGCTTTGCAAATTACAGCAATCAGAGAGCCTGGACCATTAGCAGCATCTGGGACTGCATTTTACATAACAGTGGACACTTTCTTTGAAACAATTACAGCTAATAATGAATTAGGATTGACTGGGCTGTAAACGTTTCAAATTGCAATTCAGAGACTGTCACTCCTCACCATCCCCTTCTCGCTGGAAAAAGCCCTCTTAATGCTCAGTACTCCACGAGGATCTTGGGAGGAGATGAGGTTCTCCGCGGCCACGAGTGCAGTCCTGTGCTGTGGCCTCATCCTGAGCTCTGATGGATTTAGGATCTTCCCTCAAATGCAGATGCTTCAGGGAAGAGTTGCAGTGTAAATTGATGTATCAGGGTGGATTGCCCTGCTCTCTTTTAACTAATCCCAATTTAAGGATGGATCAGCAGGCTGTCCTTCCCTGCCAAGGAGCAGCTTTCCAAAGGGATGAGGGGATAGCTCCTCCCTGAGCACCACTGAGGAGCTGCTGTGGCCCGTGGGGTGTCCTGTCTACAGCTGCCCCAGCCTCCGTGGCCCAGTGCTTCCTTGACTCTGCAGCTCAGTCTATTCCCAAATTTCTGTCCCATACTGGGCGGTCTGAGGCTCAATCCTCACACGTACCACAGCTGAGACTGCACCCAGGAGACAGCTCAAAATCCATCACAGGCTGCGGCTTTCTCTGCCTCATCTGCGGCAATGAGACCCTCCAGCTGTTGGGGATTTTAAAAGTGTCTGAGTTTAGTATAAACCAGAAAAGTTATTTGAGAATGTGAGCTCTTCTCACCTTGTGTCTGGGGGTTGCACTGGCCCTGGCACACTTGGGAACACACCATACCCACATGACAGGAGCCACTCCTGGGCCAAGGAGTTCCTATGTCCCCCATGAAGCTCCAGACCCCCCAGACAGAGCAAGGACAGAGCTGGGGGGTCACTGGGGCTCAGTCCCCCACCATGGCCAGCACAAGCCCCTCCAGCTGGGCTGAGTGTCTGCATGCTCAACCTCCCACTGCAGCTGCCTCAACAACACAGGTACCTGAAGAGAAAGGGGGGAAAAAAGGCATCAATCCCTTCCCTTTTGCTGGAATAAAACCCTTCCTTTAAAAGGCAGCAAATATAGAGGGGGAGATTGAGTGGAGGAACACTGGGGCCCCTCTGTGGGAGCGCAGATGTGCTGTAAATGGGGGGCTCTCACCCGCTCAAAGCCCCTTCTCTCCCGAGCTGGCAGGTCCTAAAAGGCCACTTGTTCTGCAAGTTGGCTGCTCTCTCACCCCTCGTGTCACCTCAGGTCTCAAAGATCATTCACACAGGCTGATGCTCATCCCTGTTCCCAGGAGGGTCACCAGGCACACACTGAAGCAAAGGGGACATGAAGAGACAGTGAGGACCCCAAATCTCCCCCAACCCCAGCCCTTCCCAGGGGAAAAGCAGCAGATTCAAAGATGAAAGGAGGCAAAATCAACCTGAAGCAAAAGAAACCCCACACTCCTGTGTCTGATACACCCTGAGGAGCAGTTTTGTGTCTATTCCTTGATGTCATTTGAGTTTTGAAATGCTCAGCAAGATGCTCCAGTGCCAGCAAGACAGGGATCATGGCTGCCACCTCTTGCACCCCAGGCACACCTCTCCCTCCACCTAAACCTGCCAGGTTTCATCACCAGCTCCTCTTTCCCATCTTTGGGAAACCTGAAGCCTGGCACTAAGCATGCCTGGCAAATGGCTGCCTAATTTACAGAGATGGCTCACACCAGCCTTAAAACTCTAATTATAGAAGAATAACAAGGCTCTAAAGCTCAGAAGCACTTAGATATTATTTCAAGCCAGCCAACGAGGAAGTTACAGCTGCTGTAATTAAACATGACACGGAGAAGTCAAGCATTAAACGCAGGTTCATTAAGAAAGCGCAGGGACTCGGTGATCCATAAAGGCAGGACCTTGTAGTTGTGGGCCAGCTGGGGAGAAATTCAGAGAGGGGAAGTCTCACTCATCTATCTCGAAAAGGCAGCAGCAGCAAAGCTGCTAATTGTGTTTGCATGATGATAACGAGCCACTGGCAGGACTTTCTGGAGGACAGCTCAGTTGCTGGCTGTGGTTGGGTTGCCAGGCCACCAGCCTGTGCTGGGACACCAGCCAGGCACTGTGCAGGGTCAGCCCCGTCCCCACAGCACCCAGAGCTTCCCCCACACCTCTGTGAATGAGCTCTTACACCCACATGGGAAGAGTGGGGAAGGTGGGATGCTGCCTTCTCCTTCCTGGTTCCCTCCCAGCTTCCATGCTCCAGGTACCCAGCCCAGAGCCCCCAGTCTGTCTCAGGAGCCTGCAAATGAACATGCACTAATTAAGCAGCTCTCTGGGCTGGTTCCTCAAGTCCTGCAGAAACTGAAGTGAAGCATCCCAGGCAGGGACCATCCTGGGGATTTTCAGAGGAGCAGAGATGGGAAATTCCAACTGCAGGACGCCACATTTGCTAGTTTTCAATTTGCAGATCCAGCAACCATCTGTGTTTATGAAATGAAAAGATCCTAAACCCAAGAAAATGCTCTCATTATTTAGGTGCTGCTCCACCTGCAGATTCCTCGTGCTCCCCAAGCTGCTCTCTCTGTGTGCAGGGCAGGATGGGGCTGAGCCAGGTGCTCTGTAGGTGATGGCATGGGGCTGTTCACTCCAAATTTAGCTAAGCCCAAGGCTCTTTCCACGTGGGAATGACAGTGGGATAGGGAGGCAGCCAGACACACTGGGACCCCGCAACTCCCCGTGCAGCATCTTGGGGACAGGAGCCACAACCACTGAAACAGAACCATAACCTACCACCCCACTGAGACCCCCGAGGGGAGAAAAACCAACTGGGGGGGGGGGGTGAAAACATACCACCAAAAATAGACACTAATCCTCAACCACCCCCAGATGTGAAGAAAAAAAAAATTAAAATAAACCCCATCAAGATGCAGAAGAGGGAGGAAGAATAGAAGAAAGGAGGATGAACAGCGCGACCCCCCCTGACCCGGAGCGTGCAGCCCCGGCTTTGTGCGAGCCCCTTCCCCCCTGCGCCCGCCCCACAATCAGGGCAGCTGCCTGGAACGGGGCCGGCTGCCGTGGAGGAGAGGGCAAGGGGGCAGAGAGTAATTTATTTACTCCTCACAATGTGCTGTTTGAACAGACTCCCAAAGAAAACCGAGGAGGAAGCAACACTCTGCCAGGCGGGAGGAGGAGGGGGATGTGGGGCTGGGGGAGATGGTCCTAAATGGATTAAAAATTTACCCTGCAACTGTGGGGCTTTAATTGATACAGGGGGAGGGGGGGAGCGGTAAAATTTCCCTCTAATTGTATTAAAGATACACTAATTAGGTTGATTAAAAACAGAGAGGCTGTTTCTTTCTTTCCCCAGAAGGCCTAAGGGATGGCAATGGGGAGGGGGGAGAAGTGCAAACAGATTGGAGTTTAAAAAAAAGAATACAAGAGAGAGAAAAGTGCTCAGCCCCTGTGAGAGGTGCAGACCCATCAGCTGCCCGGGGCACCATGAGAGCAGGAGCAATCTCCCAGGAATGGCAGGATGGCCCAAGCTTCACCTTCTCCCCAGAAATGAGGTGCCAGGGTGGCAGAGCCACTCTCAGCAGCTCCAGTACCCCAAAATCCAGGGGTTTGTTCAGCTGCAATGCCCTAAAATTGGGGTTTGCATTAATTTTGGCCCTGTTTTGTGAACTTTGGATCATCCTTATCTACATCCTTATCTACACAAATGTCTATAAATCCTGTGTGTAAACAGATATGCACATATATAAACTTTAAAATACAAGCTGTACTTTTGCGCCCCCCCCCCCCAAAAATGAACCTAACGCAGTGGTTTAATTGCTTAGTCCCTACCCAAGTGATCCCAACCATTAGAGAACTAACACACTGAAAGGGAGAGGATGGGCAGGTTCACTAACCCCTCCTACTGCAGGTGCTTTCCTCCTCTTTTCACTTTCTGATCTCATTTCTCACTCACCCTCAGCCCAGAGCCCACTGAGCAGGGTGTTACTGCCCCTCTGAAACCCTCTGTGAACTTCTTACCTGGGAATTCCTGGTTTGAGGACCCACCTGACCTTTCCTCTTTCTTAAGAAGGACAGAAAAGTACTTTTCAGCCTGGGGAAAAGTTTCCTTCTGAAAGGTTTTATTGCTCCTGTACAAGGCAGTTGCTAATTGATCTGTCAAATGGCCAAGCTGTAAAACGGGAATGGCAAATAAAGAGCTGTGACTTTAAGGGAGATAAACAATATTGTGTTGGGGTTTTTTTTTCCTTCCTTCCTCTTCCAAATGACCATTTTATCCTTAGTCTGAAACCACGGGATGAAGGGCAAACTCAAATTGAGGAAGGAAGCTTGATGATTTCTGATGCTTCCATTACTGCATAATCAAGGACTAAAACTGCAATCAACAGAACCGCCTTTGCAACCCAGCAGCTTTCAAAAAACTCAAGTGAAAGGGAGATAATTTTCTTTGTGGGACTTTATGTTCCTGAACCACCACCTCCCTTCCGCCTTATTTTCTTAATGTTTGTTTAGGAAAGAGAAGTGGAGGGCTCCAAGGAGACAGGCGGGCTTGGATGAGCACAGTAAAGCGTGGCTTAGGTTGGAAGGGACCTTTGAAGGTCATTTCTGCAGAGGTCGAGTGCACAGCGATGCAGGACAAAGGCACTGCAGCCCTGAGAAGGCAACTAGTCACCAAAGAAATGCTGGGATGGTTTGGCTTGGAAGGAACCTTAAAGATGATCTCGATCCAAGCCCCTGCCAGGAGCAGGGACACTTTGCGCCAGACCAGGTGCTTTGTGTTTGAGCAGTGACAAATTCCATCACCTCCACCTAGAACGTGGTGTAAGCCTCTCCTGTGGCAGGAGCTGGTGGTGGGACTCTGGTTTGGCTGCCAGCAGGTTCCTGACAAGAGGATCAGGGGTGAAGCAGCTCGATTTCCCCTCATGCAGCGACACCAGCCAAGGCAGCAGCGCTACCCTGAGCCTGTACTGGCTGTGCCCCCAGCTCCTGGAGCCAGGGGCTTTGAACCCACATATAAAACCTTCACATTTTCTTCCATTTTCCCCTTTAATTTAGGCAGTGTTGAGGCTCTGGCAGGGAAAGGGTGTGCAATTGCTGGGGCTGCAGCAACAAGCAGCGCAGCAGAGCCTGGATCCTTTAATCTCCGAGTGACGGGGTGCGCACGGCACGCTCTCCTCTTGAAAGCATCTCTTGGCTTCAGAGGCTTCCCCAGCCCCTTTGACAAACACCTCAAGCCTTTGTAGGTGACTATCACACTCTGCCACAAGTGACACGTCCTGCCAGCTCTTCCCTCCCCTGCACAAAAAGCGTCACTTGAAAGGCAGCTTTTGATGGCGTTTGACTCGGCCCGTTCGTGAACAGCCTCGGAGCAGCAGCGGTTGGCCCTGGCTGGAGGGGCCCCGTGCATGCCCAGGCTGTGCCAGGGGGTTGCAAGGGTGGTGGTGGCTGCTGTCAGGTGGGAAACACCCAGAAACAGCCCATCCTTGTTGTGTTGCAGGGCTGTTTGCCCCACCTCCACCTTCACACCCTCCCCTGCAAAGAGCACCAGGACAATTCCCTGCAGTCACTTTGGTGCTCCAAGGCAGCCGCTGCTTGAACCAGTGGTGCCACAAGGGAGAAGGAGGAAGGGAGAGGGACATCAGCATCATCACCCAGCTCCCAACCTGCTCCAGCTCCACTCCCCACCTTTTACATGTCAGGTATTCCTACCAGTCTGGCTCTCAAGGAATCAAAAGGGAATAAAGCTCTCACTGCACAGTCCCATGACTACACAATGCTTTTGCACCACAGAAATGACAGCCCAGGTTGAAGACACTGGCAGCCTCAGCTTGGCTGCCCAGGTTGCCCACTGCTCACAGCTTTCAGTATACACAAAGCTGCAATTCATTTTTTCAGTGCTACTATGTTTGCTGGGAAATTAAGTTTTAGAAGGACTAAAAATATTAACAAATTTAGGCTGAGAAAATGGGAGGAGGAGGAGAGTGAATTTTAAAAATGTCAAAACACTCAGATGCAGCATTTTTAATGAAATGTTTCACTTCAGAAATGCCAAAACATTTTGTTTTGACATTTTCAAAGTGAAACTTAATGATTTTTTTCCTTAGTAACATCATGGATTGCTTTGCAATAACCTGAGTTAAAGAAAAAGGAACGAGGAGAAAACTTTTCACCATCCTTCCAGCAACGCATTGACATAGAAAGAGCATTTTCTTCCCTCTTCCTGTCATTTTGCCAACAAATTTAGGCATTTTCTGTTTCACTTCACATTGCACTAATGAGTTTCCCTCCTTTCCTGCACTGAAAACAGGCTCTCGCCTTCTGGAGGATCTCCTGCCCACTGCTGCTCTTCTGGCCCAAAGAGGTTTCAGCACCAGCAGCTTCCTTGCAAGATGAGCTTCCTCCTCTGCTGTTCATGTGCTGAGCATCTTGCAGAATGAAACCTCTCTCTGTGCTATCACCCAAGCCAGAAATCACCTTTTTCCTTTGGCTCCAGCCATGCTTTGGATCTTTCTGGATCCCAGGCTGGAGGAACTGGTGCATGATCTGAATGAGTCCATGACTTTACCTGGGGTGCTGTGCCCAGCTTGGGCATATCATAAGGATGTGGACCTGCTGGAGTCCAGGGGAGGGCACGAAGATGCTACAGGAGCTGGAGCTGCTCTGCTCTGGAGCCAGGTTGGGAGAGCTGGGGTGCTCAGCCTGGAAAAGAGAAGAATCTGGGGAGACCTTAGTGCCCCATCCCGTGCCTAAGCGGGCTCCAAGAGAGACCAAGAGGGGCTTTGGACAAAGGCATGGCCAGGAGAAGAAGGAATGGCTTCACACTGACAGAGATCAGTATTAGATTGGATATTAGGAAGAAATTCTTCCCTGTGAGGGTGGTGAGGCTCTGGCACAGACTGCCCAGAGAAGCTGTGGCTGCCCCATCCCTGGAGGTGTCCAAGGGCAGGTTGGATGGGGCTTGGAGCAACCTGGGATAGTGGAAAGTGTCCCTACCCCTGGCAGGGGGATGGAATGAGATGGTCTTTTAAGTCCCTTCTAACCCAAACCTTTCTGGGACTCATGATTTGGTATCCCACCCAAACCCCTTGCAGGACAGAGGGGAGAGGGTTGGTCCACAGCCAGCAGCATCCTGAGCCCCCCTCCTCTGCACACACAGTGATAAAATGGACCATGAAAGTTTATCAGCCATGAACCAAATGTCTGTTTACACGTGTTTATTATGCACTTATTTGTGGTCTGCAACCCTCCTCCTAATGCCTTGCTCACAACAGTCACTGTGCTGAGACCCTGCAGTCTAACACTGACCAGTGCAGGTTTGGGGATTGGGAAGGTGATTCTGGAATCAGCCTGCAGGGAAAGGACATAAAGAAGCAGCTGAGTTACACTCGAGCCCGTGGCACCATGAAGTACCAGGCATCCCCCTTTTGTTTTGAGGCATTGGGTGAGGACTGTTCAGCCTGGCAGGAGGAGCCCACCACATGGCATAAATCCAGGCCAAAGGGCCCCTCTGGATAAAAATAACCCTTGCAAAGGGGGAAACATAAACAGAAGGAGTTGCAAGCTGTGAGAAGAGTAAATAGAATCTCAAATCCCCAAAATGAAGGGAATTGGGTACCTTTGCAGCCCCTTTAGGTGATGTCCCAGCCCAGGGATGAGCAGCTGCAGCTGGAGAGCAGAGCTGGAGCAGTTTTGGCTCCTAGGAAAGGAGGATGGATGTTTACTCCCCATAAGTAAAGACATGATTCCTTGCAGAGTATGGAAAGAGCTGATGCAGTTTTGGGCAAATGTGTAAATCTAGAATATGTCAAAAAGGAGTAAACTCCTGTGAGGAAACAAAGGCAGACTTTTGTCACTTCTTGCTGGAAAATACACACCAAAAGAGGCAGCAAGGACAGCTGGTGGCATCACTCCCAGGGAAGCCAAACCCTGTAAACCCTGGCAAATCGTCACTGGGGTAAGGAGTTAGAGACCCAGATAACCCTGGCCTGCTGCTGACCTGTGCTGGGCCAGGCTGGAGCTGGGTCAAAGCTCAGGAGAAGGAGATCCAAGCCCTGAACAGCCTTTTCTTTTCCAGGCTCAGACACATGTTCCACTGTGGGACACTGCTCAGCGCAGAAGAGATCAAAAATAATGAACTGCTTGCACACTCCCTGCATATGCAGACCAGTATTTACATATGGAAATTAAATCCTTGGGCAGGCAAAGCCAAGCACAGCCAGTGGATTTACACCAGGCTCCTTACTGAGGCTTGCTTGGAAGTGTCTCCACAGTGCCAAGGCTCATGGGCTGAGCCCCAGAGTGTCCTCGAGTGGCTGATGGCAGGGGACAGGGAAGTGTTTGAGGATGCTCTTGACCACAGTGGCACTGTGGTTATCCCTGCAGCAAGGCCAGCTCTGTGCTCCTCAGAGTGGGGATTGGACCCAAAGCCCTCCATTTGCTAACGAGACTTCTGATTCCTGTTTAAAGGACAGTGCTGCCTATTAAGCAATTTACTCATTTCTAATTAAAATTATTCAGTATAGCAGGTTTTGCTCTTGCAGCTGAGTGCTCACAACTGGCCACAGGCTCAGCAGGAGGAAAAGAGCTTCAAACACCCATCCTCTGCAAGGAGAGGTGTTTTGTGGCAGTAAAAAACTACAGGGAGAAGGCAGCAGACCCCAAAATGTGAACTGTCCCTTTAATTTCTGTCAAGGCTAAAGCCCACAGACTACAAAAACAACATTTTAATTTAAATTCCGATTCCACATTCATTCATGGGAGCTGGCTCCGAGCGGGGATTTCATTAAAGGCTTTAATAGATTTTATAGGACTTGTCAGATCCGGAAAGGTTATGGAGCAAATGCATTTTCTCTGCTTCCAGAATTTCAACAACGGCTCGGTAAACAAATTTACCATGAAAATGCAAAGAGTCCAACCTTGTACAGACAAGGAGAAATGAACTTCATCTGAGTGACTTAAAGGCATCAAGATTCACTCTCTGTCCCTTCCCAACTCGCTTCCCTCCACTCTTTTTCCTCGGCATGCTGTGCAGCTCAGAACATGCTTCTTTCTTTTTTGGTGGAAAACAAGAAAAGGAGAAACATCTTTTTCCATGGATCACACTTGGATTCAGAGCCATTAATAAATAGTGGCAGGTTTAGCAGCAGTGCAGGGATGAGGGGCTTAGAGGGGCTGCTCAGAGAGGTCTCATATCCAAGGTCAGCTCAGACCTTGAACAAGTGATTGACTCAGGACAGGGGGTTATGCAATGAGATACTGTTTTTCCAGAAATCCCAGGGTATTGGAGGACAAATGTGCTTCAGGGGGTGAAGTTGGTGTGGCTGGGAGAGTGAGCAGACAGGAGAGTTTACAGCAGCCACACCTTTGCTCCTGACCCATCAAGGGCTTCATGAGCCCTGCCTCAGGGACTTCTCGACCAGCCCTTCCATCCAGCAAGAGAATTAACCTGATTTCGGCTGAACAGCCATAAATGCACAAGTTCTGACAAAATATTTTTCCAGAGTCTTTTCCACCTGCATTTTAACCTTTGACAAATCAGGCTTGAAGGTCCTGATGTCAGGCCAAGGAAAGAGCCCCCCAAGGGCAGATGTCCCACCTTGGGGACACGGTTGCAGGGTCTGTGCTGGGTGGCTGCACTCACCAGTCAGTGATGGAAGTGTGGGGCATCGCTGGTGAGAGCCAAACTGCAGGAATCAAAGGCTGATGCCTTGGCAACCGAGTCGTGGCAATGCTGAATAAAGTGAAGAAAAGGCCTCTTGTTTTTGGATGAGCTCTGTAAACAGAGATGAATGTCAGAGGAGATTTCGCCTGAGCATCGTTTAGAGGCTGTATAGTGGCATCACAGAGAGAAATCAGCTCAGAGAAAATTATAGCTAATGCAAACCTCCAACCAAAACCTTTTTTCTGTTAGAGGGTAAGACAAGTTGATGACTTTATTATTATTATTATTACGATGATTATTTTCCCTCCTTATGACTTTGCAATTTGAGATTGACAGGTCCTAACACAGCTGCTCTGGATGCTTTCCCAGCTCCACAAAGAGAGAGGCAGAGTGAAAAGCAGCCGGGCGGTTCAAGAGCTGCCGGCGGGGCGGGAGTGGGACCCAGCAGCTCCAGCACAGAGACCCCATCGATGTGGGACCCTGTGCCAGAGGTGTGGAACATCTGGGAGTCCCTTTCACTGGGAACAGGCACTGCAGGTGGCTGGGACGTGGCTGGTAGCTATGCTGTAATTAGAGGAAGCTGGGGAGAGAAGCAGATTTAAATCAAATGACTACTGAGTTAAAGCAGGAGAATTCCTGTGTAATTTATGGTGCATTAAATAGCCTAAATATTCTCTCCTCATGAGTTACTCTAATAGCTAATAGCTCTCATTTCAAAGCAGCGTTTTCTGTGATTCACCTTAATCTAGATTTTTCTTCATAGCTGGCAAGTGTCACAGTGAAATTTCCTCCTCCAATGAGTGTTATTTTCTTCAAATGATCCAAATTCCTTAGGACATCAGCTTGCTAAACTCCAGTTGCATTGATCAAGAGTAAAACTTTAAAAAATTCACCAAACAGAGTCTCAAAAGCACCTCAGGAAGGTTTATGGCTGTACATGGGAGACATGGATGGATGGATGGATGGATGGATGGATGGATGGATGGATGTGGACTCGGGGTCCTACAGACACACCTGAGACACAATGACTGTTATTTGTGAGGTGTCAAACAGCTTGGATGGAATTTCTGAAGCCTCATCTATCCCAGCTCAAGAAGGGGTCACAGACGATGCAATCACATACAAGGCAGTGAAAACCATGTTACATCAGCCCAGCTGAGTGTGATCAGCACAGCAGAGCAGAAAGTCCGAGAGGAGACTGACAAGAAAACCTCTGGATATCCCTGATCCAACCTCGTTTCTGACCAGGGTTTGAAGTTAACTGAGGGTGTTGGAGCCTTGCCCAGTCAGCCTTTGAAAACCTCCAAGGATGGAAATGGCAAAATCTCTCTGCTGCACAACTGTTGTTTAAACCCTCTCTCCTTTACCAGGAGCCACTTTGCCCTCTTGGCTGTGAGGCACCAGTTTGTACCACAATTTTTGGACTGCTGTGATGTGTGGTTTGCTGGGAGCTTCCCCCTTCACATCCCCATGGACACTTGCAGGGGTTTCCTATGCAGATTGCTGGAAGCAGGAGCATGCACAGAAAATTCTTCCAACACATTCATCAAAGCCTTCAAAGTGACCTAAGTCCAGCCAGGGCTCTGAGATGACCCAAAAACCCAGAGCCAGCAGGCTCCAAGAGCCAGCAGCAGGAAAATACTACCCAGAAGTCACAAAGAAATAGGAAAATCTTTTTCCTGCTGCCATCTACAGTTTGGAGTGCGGCAGGAGGCTGGGCTGAGAGCCAGGGGGAAGGCAGGGAAGGGAAAAGCTGAACTCCAGCGTCTATCACAGCTCTTCCCAGCCAAGGCTCCTCCACCAGCTCCCGGGAAGCTGCTGCCATCTACTGATGTGAGGGTGGCCAGCACAGGGATCAACAGGCAGGATGGAAATAACTTCATGGCACACGAGTGACACACACGTCAGAGACTGGAACGGGAGATTGAGTCCCCACTCGAAAAATCTTCTCCCTCAGAAGAGACCCAAAGCTGGCCTCAAGCTTGATGTGCTGCACAGCGTGTCCTGCTCTGCTGTTCCGCCCTGGCTAAAGGGAGAGGACAAAGGCTGGAACTCCCTCAGGCATCTCCTTGGGGCTTCTTTGAGCTGGGTTTTCCAGCACTAATTTGTCACTGCAAAAAGCCCTTCCCTGCTGTGAGGAGCACCCTGAACCCCAGTGACCCTCATCCCCATCACTGCACTCTACCACTCCAACATGATTTTAGTGTCCCCAGGGATTTTCTCCAAAGTCCTGGTGGAATAGAGCTCTGCCATGCTAAAGCACTGGGAACAAGACATGCACATCCAGGGCTGGGTGTCCAGGAAGATGCCTGCCCTTCCCCTTTCCTCCCAAAAACTCACCCAGAACCGAAAGCTCTTACAGGTGTTTTTGAAGCAGGTTGGTCTTCACCTCCCTGCCCTGGTCTCCTGGTCAGATGTGATGCCATGAGGGAACAAGGTCCTCTCAGTGCCATCCCCCTCAACTCTGAAAACTGCTCTGCAAACTCCAGATGGGATTTCAGTCCTGCTCCTCCTCCAGGAGCACCGACATTTTTAGTCTCCTGCATATCTTCTTCCAGAAGTAGCTGATGGCAAATGGAAGCATCCCTACATCTGTGTCTCCCTGGGTGCCACGCAGAGCCTTTGCAAAAGGAGAGAGGAGCAGAATGGCTGAGTAACCTCCTGGCTTAGAGTAAAAAAATCCTGTTCTGTATAATCTCGGGCTTCCTCTGCATGATTAAGTTGCACATTCATTCTGCCCAGGCAGCTTTTGGATCTGCTGTTTTTCCTTCCCTGTGCAACTTGGGTGGTGGGTTGGATGGAGGGGGTCCCTTCTCCACTCAAGAGAGGGGAGAGAGGAGGGCAAACCACACCAAAAGGCCAGGGCAGAGCTGTTCCAACCAAGGAGCAATGACAAGGGGACACACAGCCCTCAGGTGACCAAGGATTTGCAGCAGGAGCAGAGCAAGCAGCGGCTTCCCAAAGGAGCTGCCACCCAGGCCTGAGCTGTAATAAAACTGGCAACAGGGTTCAGGCTGGAGAGCTCAAAGGGATCCAATCTAATGCAAGGGGGGTTGGAAAGAACAGTAACAAGTTACTCTGAAGTTAGTTTTGAGGTGGTCTGGCTTGGGGATGCACAAGGAAAGAGAGCAGGACAGGCCCCACCCAGGAAAGATGTGTGGGGATCTTGTTCAAACAAACAGGGGAGCGACAGAGCTTGTGGTTAATAAAGCAGGGGGGATACACAGGGGTCTGTGCTCCAGGGGAAATGAGGTCAGGCTCTGTCAATGCTTCCCTCAGCAAGCAAAGACAACTCCAAAGTGCCTCAGACTCACTCAGGAAGGTTTCCAAGGACTAAAAGGACCCTCTCAGTTCATCCCCCTCCTTCAATGCAGGCTTTGTAGTGCTCCCGCTTCCAGGACAGGCAATATTCCTTCCTGCTCTGCCTTCCTCCAGCCTCAGGGCTGCAACAGAGCCAGGTTTGTTGGATGGCACAAAGGGACCACAGAGCATCTCCTCCAGGTGCTGGGCTAAGCACATCCCTCCTCCAGCTGCCCCCTCCACAGCCCCGTTCTGCCACACTCAGCATAAAACACCAATTTCACAGTCCCAGCCTAAACATCAGCTCAGTTTAGCCTGGCAGCCAGCAGCACCCAGATCTGTGCTCTGCCCACACTGCTCTGAGCCCGCCCTGAGCATCCCCTGTGCTGCACAGGGACTCGGCCACCCCAGTGGCACACGGCTGCTCCCAGGGACAGGACAGGGAGAGAGGCAGCAGAGGGGTGTCAACACTCATTTCCAGCAGGGCCAGAGGGATTTTGCAGAGCGAAATCACTTCTCTCCATGAAGCAGCTGAGAAGGCACCAGGACAGCATGGCTTTCCCAAGGAGTAAAAATTCAAAAAGCCACATTTTGAGAGGAAACTCAGTGTGGCGCAGAGCCCCAGCAGGTAGCAAGGCTTTCCCAGCACCATCCCAGCAGCAAACTAAATTATCATGTCTGACATTTCCCCTGCCCCCCCAAAGGCCAAAATAATTCCTTTGCTCTGGATACAGATCAGTTGGCAAACAAGCTTTCAGACACAATTATTTTGCCCTGAGAGGATTCTGCAGCTGCTCCTCTTTTTCTTGAGATCAATACCTAAAGGATAATCCTGCAGATTATCCTACAGTTTGGTGCTGTTAGCTCAAGCTCCCTTGTTTGCTTTATTTCCTTTAAGAATTACAACTCCTTCTGGCTGGGGGAGGAAAGTGTTTTTATATTCTGTATTTCCACAAATGAGACCTGACATCATAAATTGTCTACAGTTGCTTGGAGATGAATTTTGTTGACTTTTTAGTTAAATTGAAATCTTTTCTGAGCACATACTGATTTCAGGTGGTGAGTCATTCCTTCCCAAAAGAGCAGAGCAAACAATAGCAACTACTTAAACAAAACCAGAGCAGATTTATTTCCAAATCTAGCACCTATATTCTTTTAAAGCAAATAAAATCTGTGGGAGTTTATTCCCCTGCAAAGTCCCACAGGCCTAAGGCAGCAGGATCAGAAATCTGTTCTGTGCTTTGGAGGGTTATTTTTATTTGTTTTGAACAGTTCTGAACATCCAGAATAGCAACTCTTGACTATTTGTGGCTGAAAAGTTCCTCAGGTGTAAACTGAAGAGATGGGAGAATTTCTCTGCTACTCCTAGGACAGATAGGATGTTCCTAAAATAAAGTTTTACCTCAGAATAACTGCTTTAGAGTATTTGTTTTCTGTCCAATAGATCAGATTCATAAAACCACACAGTATATCATCAAAACATCCCATCTGTGGGATGAAGGAATCTTCAGAACCTGAGGGACTTCTGAGGGATTGCTGGAGCTCTCATAGTGATGGGACAAGGGGCAACAGCTTCAAAGTGAAAGAGAGTATATTTAAATTAGATGTTACAAAGGAATTCTTCCCTGTGAGGGTGGTGAGAGCCTGGCACAACTGCCCAGAGCAGCTGTGGCTGCTCCATCCCTGGCAGTGTCCAAGGCCAGGTTGGGCAGGGCTTGGAGCAGCCTGGGACAGTGGAAGGTGTCCCTGCCCATGGCAGGGAGTGGAACAAGATGAGTTTAAGGTACCTTTCAACCCAAACCATTCCATGATTCAATCAATTTGAGGATTTCAAAAATGCCCCAGAGGCTGGGGTGGACACAGGGAGCTCCAGCTCCCTCTCCTGATCAGCCTCCCGAGGCAGAGGAAGGTGACATTTTGTATGTGAGCACAGGTCAGCCCTCAGTACCCCCAGGATGGCACAGCCCCTCATCACTGTGGGGTTCAGCTGGCAGCAGGCACCTCCCAGAACCAGCAAACACCCCGAGGTACCACTTACCCTCTGGTCCTGATCTGCAGAGCTCACCCTGCTCCTTCCACACCGAGATCCTGCACAGGAACACTGGGAGCACCAAAAACCCACCAGGAATGTAGTATTTGCAGGGGCCCCCGTGGCAGGGAGAAATGATGAGGAGGACTCCATTGATATCAGAAGGCTAATTAATCATTATATTATATTATATTATATTATATTATATTATATTATTCTGTATTATATTACACTATATTACATTGCATCTCAACTGAATCTGCCAAGCATTCAACTCTGCACCCAACTGCCCAGAATCTTGTGACTGTCAACCAGCAGTCCCAACTCACACACACGCTTGGCCCTCACAGGCCAAGGAAACAAAACATCATCACTTTGGGTAAACAATCTCCATATTGCATTCTACTTTTGCACAAATACAAGCACATCAAATAAGAATTGTCTGTCCTTTCTCTGAGGTTCCGAGAATGTGAAACCCAGAAATATTCTTGGGAAGAATTGTGCCTTGCTTTTCTCTGTGAAGAGAAATGTGGCGACACTGGAGTCAATGCAAATGTCACATTTCTCCCAAGATGTTGCACTGAAATTGCAACTTCAGCATCAGGTTTGACCCTTGGGACGCCGAGGATTTCCAGCCATGTTCCCCAACGCCTCGCAAATTGGTTTTTGGAGCTCCCTGTAAGGTATAAAGAAATAAAAGGGATCTCTGGGTATGAAACCTGCCCGGCAGATGAGGCGACAGCCCCACAAGGTGGCAGAGCTCCATCGCTCATTTGGGGGCACCAAAGGCTCCAAAAAGCATCAGCTCCGGGATGCTCCAGCCGGGGGGACCCTGCGACACCGCTGATGATAAGCCTTCCCCAGCCTCCCTAAAAGAGAATTAAATCAGAAAGAAATCTGCTTGGAAAACAGGAGCAACAGTTCTCGGGGGTTTGGGCACATGTGAACAGAACAGAAAAATTTTTTTTTTTTTTTTTCCCGGCGGGTTTTTTTTTTTTTTTGGTCTGCACTGAGGTTTCTAAGTTTTGCTGGGAGCTATTAGGAAGTTCTCAACCTGCTCGAGGGAACTGTAAATTGGGAAAGAAAATGCAAAGTCTCAAGCGGGGAAATGTTGTTTTTGTAAATTATAACAGTGCTCCAGAAGTGAATGGGGGGAATAATTGGGATTTCAGGTTTTCAGATTTCCTTCTAAGCTGTTCAGAAATGGGAACTTTCTTCCTGTCTTCTCTGTACCCTCCCCACTCCAGCTCAGTTAAACAACTGGCAATAAACTGGTCATAAATACATTTCAGCAGGTGACAAACACTAAGTTTCTAAGCTTCAGAACAATTATATTTTTAAAAAAGAAAAAAGAAAGAAAGGGGAAAGAACCAACAAGAAAAAAAAAATAATCAGCATTATCTTGTCATAGCTTTTGATCAGTTGAGGAAGAAGGATAAAATAACAACACAAAATTCAAATTTCAGCCCTGCTGCCACCATCATTCCAGGCTGGGCAGAGGCAAATTTGGCTGAGTTTGGGTGTAGCAGCAGCTTCCTGTGCTTTCCAGTGATGTCCTGGGGCTCAGAGCAGACTCGTGACTTTCCTCCCTGCAATCCACTTACTTTCCTTAGGGCTGGAGCCTCCCTCTCCACAGCTCAGCTTGGAGCTGACTCTGGCTCTAAATTACCGGCAGGACACAAACCCTGAGACTGCTCTGCAGAGGGGACAGGTGAATCCCAGCCAGTCCAGCAAAGGGACAAATGGCAGGCTGTGTGCTCCGAGTGGAAATCAGAGAGATGTGATCTTTAAAGTGAATGCTCTCTGAAGTGAGGGCAAGCTTCAGGAGGGATTTTACACGAGAGGAAATTGCTCTCAAAGAAAAGGGATCATTTGCTAAAGCAAAATGAAAACTTCTGTCACTCAAACACCCAAATCAGCAGCTTGACAAAACAGTTACTGTAGAAACAGGTGGGAAAAAAATGCCACAGAAAACTCAGATATTCCCCTACCCCCCAATAAATTGAGGAAAAAACAGTTTCTAATTGCACTGAGCATCACACAGATGTGCAGTGGCTCAGCCACTGTGGGCTGGGGCTGTGCTGGGATGCTGCAGAGCCAGGGCAGAGCTCACAGTTTGTTACTGAAACCCTTCATCAGCCTAAGAAATCTGGGAAGCCCTGGCTGATTTGTAAAGAACTTTCATTGCCTGCTTTCTAGGAGGAGGAGAAAGCCTTTGAGGAAGCTGCAGTGTGAGTTCTCCAGGAAAGGGAAGGAAAAGTTTCCCAAAAAATCAAATTTATAATAGACAGATTTGGCCCATGAGGCCAAAGAAGTCCAAGTGCATTTTCCCTCAGCCCCTGTGCAATGTATTTCCAAACAGTTTTCCAAAAAATGCTGTTTCCAGCAGGATTGAGCAGACCTTGAGCTGTGCACTCAGGTGCAAAGCAGCCAAAATCAAATGTGCTCCAAGAGCCATGAACCTGAGCTTCCCTGGGCTGAGTGCCCCAGGACTCCTCTCAGATCAGCTACAAGGTGAGAGAGCAGACACAAAAATCCCAATTTTTACAGCCATGGTGGTCTCTGCAATTCAGCTGACTCCTGCCTTTCCTTTAATCACTTCTTCAGTTATTTGCAATAATTGTATTTATGCTGCAGAAGAACCACCAGGCTGGGGGTGCCTCGTGCCTGAGGGGGCTGTTGCTGCCAGGACAAGCACGAGGGGCTTTGCAGACCCCAAACTCTACAGGTCCCCCCAGCACCACAAGGACTTTGCCCCTGCACCTCTGCAGCCTGCCCATCCTCCATCCTGAGCATCACCCCTCACCCTGGAGCTCCAAATCCCAAAAGATGGGCTGCAATAAGGGCATGTTTGCTGCTGGCCGGTGAAACTAAAACAGAACAACCTCTGCAAACATCACACCTCCCCACAGAGACCCCGAACAAACCAAACTGAGCGCTGCCTTTTCATAAAAGCAGCCTTTGCGTGGTCAGGAGGCAATTACTGCCTCCACAGCTGCCTCTGTCCCCCCATTTGTGGGTATTTTTATCTTGCCAAGGAGCCAGAACTTTCCTGTGAGCCCCATTCTGTGCTGTCTGCTCTGGAGGGCTCATCCATCCCTCACTTGCCTTGTTTCATATATTGCTTTTATGCCTTTTCCTTAACAAAGCAGCTTTCAATTCTGATTCTGGTGCTTCCAGTTCTCAGTAACAGCACAAAAAGGACATTACAGTCCCCTCAGGTTTATTTAAACATGTTCTTTTTATTAACCTTCATCATGACTGTCTGAGCTGAAATGCTAACATTTGGCAAAAAAAGCAGTAGAAATGGTCTGGGCAGCTCTCTTAGGCAGGGCAGTAGTAAGGTGCTTAATTAAGGGAAGAGTTGTTTCATGGCTGAAAATATTCTCTTTGGTGATTTGGTTTGTTCTTCCAGGTCTTTCTGCTTGCTCCAACAACCCCCCTATAATCCTATGGACTGGCAAAGCCCCATCAGCACCCATTAAATAATGTTTCACTTCTCCCCTTCTCTCTACCACTTTATGGAGTCACCAAAAATTTTAAAAAACCTCCCTCCAAAAAAAGTTTGGTTTTCTCTTTTTTCCAAAACTGTCACTGCCAGCCTGTGATTCTGGCTAATTTACAACACACCATTGCAAAACAACACTGAATTATAGAGAAAGACCATGGGAAGCTTTGACACCATTAGTGTTTGGAGGAATTAATGGGAGCAGACTGTTAAATATGATTATTTTCCTCTGTCTTTCCTTAGGGTGCCGATCACTAGAGCACAAGTGCCACGTGCATTAATTAATTGAAACAACACATTTACATGATTAGGGATTAACTCCTGTGCTTCTCCATTGACTAATTAGTGTATCTATAGATCTATTTAGAAAGAAAATACCTTGGGGAAGGCAGGAGCTTTCAGAGTTTATTCCATATAAACTGGCTGTCAAATTCAGGGATTAGAAAAATGTTCGCTTCTCCCTTCCCTCCCCTGGCACCTCATATTTGCTTCTTTCATTTCTCTTGACTCTCATGTGGCATCTGCCACAAGTTTTACCGAGAAAACACTACTGAGGTTTTCTTCCCTCATTTTGGTCCCAAGTTTCCTGTTGGTTGTCATCCTCGGGCTGCTCATGGGCTCCAGCTGTCAACACACTCTGGTGGAAAAGAATATTCAACACTGGGGATTTCAGCCTGATGGATTAATTAACTTTTCCTTCTCCTTCAGCTCTCTGTGCTCAGGGACTCCCACGTTTCACCCCCACATTTCATCACTGGATGACCAGTCCCCATTCAATTTTCTTTTTCCTGTTGTAGGACGCAATAAAAGAAGAGGTAAAGCTGCCCGACTCAGGAAGCAGCACAGGCTTTGTAAGAGTCTGTAGCTACAGCTTCTAAAATGCTCCATCCCTGGCAGAAAACTGCACAGAATATTGACTTTTAACACCAACTAATCCTGATTGCACAATAACTTCCCACCACTGCTCAGAGAAGAGGCTTTGCTTTGCCTGTTCTCCCAGAGAGGCTTTTAGGGACCTTCCTGATGGCTTAAAGGCAGCACTTCAAGGTACCAGAAGGTGTAAAAAAAAATGTAACACCCTTCTGTCCCTACAGCCTCACTTGTACTCATTTAAGTGAATCTTGGCCAAAATCTTGACAAAATAACCATTTTCACCATCACCTCAACCCAGAAGCAGCTCTGCTCCTTTCCAGGGCTGCCTGGGCAGGAGGCTGAGGAGGGGCAGGGAGAGGAGAGTGAATTCATTCATTAATTACCTGTACCTGACCAGGGCTTGTTTCTTTCCCCAGCTCCAACAGTGGAGCTCTCTCTGCCCAGGGCAGGCTGAGGAAGAGGAGGCTGAGTTCCCTCCTCCTGCTGAGCTGTCTGTGCCTGAACACAGCAAACTTTGGGAGTAAATCTCCTCTCCTTTACCTCTTTATGGGGATTTTGGTTTGAAGTGGAGGGAAATCCTTGCTGCGGATTTTCTGTGGCATAAATATACAATATATTCATATTATGCCTGCAGATATTCATTCTCCAAATCCTCATTAACACACTCACAAAAATACCACTACATCCACATGCTTTATTTGTGCTGCATTGCCATAAATCCTGTTTTAATATGCAGATACAGATTTTACACCTTTGCTGCTCAGATGCAGAAAGGACCAGGACTAGTTTTCTGTATCTGATCCCAGGATCCCACCCCAGCTGGTCTGGGCAGCAAAACCACCTCCCGTTGCTGAAATGTGTCCTCGGTGGGAAATTCAAACAGAAACAGAAGCAGCAGCCCTGTCTTTGGTCAAGATGAGGTTGTTGGAAACCTCCTGGAGGGGCTTCCATGGGAAATGTGATGCTGCAGAGCTGGCACTGCAGCCACTGTCCCTCCAGTTCCCTGTCAGTGTGTCAGTGACCAGGGAAATGTCATTTCAGCACCAGCATCAACCAAGGTGTGACAGATCCCCCAAACCGATTGAAGATGCTCTCCCAGGACCTCATTCCACCTCTCCAGGCAGCAGGCAGGGCCAGCAGCAGGGCTGAGCCTCGTTATCTCTCTGCTTGGCACCAGCCCTCGGGGGGACGTGGCTCAGGGATGTCAGTGCCCCTCGCAGCCTGGGGACGAGCTTTGCCCCAGAGAATCAGCAGCAAACATTGTATTTTAGTGATTCACACGGTTTCCCTCATGGATGGCTCATGAACTCGGTTTGGAAACCCGGGAAAAGCACAGGACTCACTGCTGGGAGAAATGCTTTATTCCAACCGAAAAGAAATTCCACAATTATGACAAAATTAAATCGCAAAGGAGCTTTTTCATTCACTCCTGCCCGGCATCCCCTGCCCATCACCTTTAGATGTCTGAGTGTACAGCAGGCACCGACAACACCAGGTTTACAACCCAATGCAGACCAAAGCTCCCACACTGCAAATTGCCTTCAAGAGAAGCAATATCTGCCTCCACCGCTCCAGAGCTGCTATAAAGCAAGATATTTCTCCTTTTTGTTTGTCATTTCTGTAATGTCTTGGGTTCCTTAAGTATCTGAAATAAAGAATTCCTGAAAAAATATACTGTGCCTACGTGAGTACGTGTTGATTTTTAGGCTCAAATTCCAGTTTTCTGCTCTCCAGCACCAAATGTATTATTCTATTTTATTCACACTAACTCCCACAAAGACAACAGGAATTAAAACAAGCCAAATGGTTCTTTATCTTTTCTTAAACTCATTTCGAATTTTAATCTCTGCTAAATAAGCTTTGATGGATGAAATAATTTAAAACAATGCTTTGACTCAAAGAGACAAAGAAATCATGCAATTGAACATCAAAATTATAATTCTTTCCTCTTGATTTTGACAGGTTTTTGAGCGAGTAACATATTAGCTTACAATTAGGAGGTTCAAGAAGCTCACTCTATTTTTTCCCCCTGTATACAGGAAGAAAAAAGAGGATAAAAAAAGCCACTTGGCACTCCATTAGCAGCCGGTCCTTGACTTCGTTTTAATGAGCAGA
Organism: Pyrgilauda ruficollis; assembly: GCF_017590135.1. Taxonomy (NCBI): domain Eukaryota; kingdom Metazoa; phylum Chordata; class Aves; order Passeriformes; family Passeridae; genus Pyrgilauda; species Pyrgilauda ruficollis. Next base: position 36,234 of record NW_024526044.1, on the reverse strand, counting down.
GCTGTTGTCTCTGGTGACGCACGCTGCTCAAAGTCTGTCCCGCAAGCCCAAAGCTGCTCGTGTGTTTACAGTGACACCACTAATGGAGCTGCTGGTCCTTGGGGTGTGTGGAGAGGGCTCCCACACCGGTAACAGGAAATAAATATTTCCCTGCCAAAAAAATAGCGTTGACTCATGGGACTAAATTTAGGCGGGTGCCGAATCTGGCTGGAGGGCAGAGGTGGTCAATAAAGCAACATTAAAATTTGATTCACGGCAAGAAACACGGCACTGGGATTTATTCTGGTGAAGCTGGACACGGCTGGAAGGTGGGCAAGCCGCAGATGAAGTTGGAACTAAATTATCTTTGTGTCCCTTCCAACACGAACGCTTCCAGGATTGTATCAGTAGGGAGAAGCTCTGCTGAAATGCAGCAGCCAAGGAGGTCCAGGCTGCTCTCTCAGCTCTGTGTTGCTCCTGTGAGGCTGGGAAAACACTGAGCTGGAGAGATGAAGATGGATGAGCAAGAGAAGCAAAACAGGAGGTGATGGGAGGAGGGCTGTGAGCAGGCTGTGGTCCCCCTGCAGCTCTCTCCTGATGCTGTTTCCTTCCCTGTGCCAGGAGTGCTGCAGGTTCCGAGCTGGGAGCCCATTTGACCCATCTGCCCGTTTTTGTTACCAAAAGGCTCTGTATAATTCACTAACTGCAGTCATTTGGGAGTTGTCTTCAAACTGAGCATACAGAGAAACACTTTTTTCTTTTTTGAAAACTAAAAGAAAAGTGCAGCCACTTAAAGATTAAAAGAGACTCCATAATCCATAGTAAATGCTGGAGAGTCTCACAAAATTAGCCCACACATTTCTTAACCTAATCTAAAAGCACAGCTCCCACTTGACAGACTTTGAAATATTTCATAACATTTGCAATGTTCTCAGCTTCAGCTTTGAAGCTCTCCCCAAAGACTGGGTTTTCCCATCTCTGCATGGATTTATCATCACCTGCCAACATCTGTGCAGATCCTGAACTGTCTGGGGAGTTTGGTGCTTTGAAGTGACAATGCATCAAAGCCACAATGCAATCGATGCCACCCCCACATCTCCCCCAGACAAATGCTGATGTGCCAGGAGGTCCCACTTCCAGCCTGCTCTAGTAACACCCTGGTGCTGCACGGAGGAAGTTTTGTCTGCTCCCATTCCTTCCTGGGACTTGGTGGGACCAAGGATACTGCAAGAGTTATAAAATGCCACCTGCCCTTCTTGCTGGGTGTGGTGCCTCCCTGGGTTCTCCTGCCTGAGTTTGTCTGATACAGAACATGTTCTCTCATGTAAAACAAAGCTGGCACTGCTTGTAATCAAGTTCCCTCAGCTAGGACAATGAGACTCCCTTGGGAATCAACATCTGCCTCACCTGCTTCCCGGACACAGCAGGTTTTCAGCAGTGCTAGATTTTGGAAGGCAAAGCCTGGGCTGCTGTTTGCTCTCACCTTTCCTCCCACAGGGAAAGCCCAGCCTGGGCTTTGCTTGTTTTACCCCACCAACCCCAGCTCTCACCTCAGGGAGCCCCTCACCTCGCCCCACTGCACCCACAGGGACACTAAATCCCAGCACAGCCCTAAGACAGAACTTTTCCAGAGCAGCCAAGGAGAGAGGCAGGGAATAACCCAAAGGAAAGCACGTGCATTTCTGCAGGACAGGTTTCCCAGCTGTTTGCACCTGGATGCATTCATGCACACACAGCAGCCAAGCAGTTGGAGAAAAGCACATCACAGCCAGGCTGGCACATGGAAACAGCAATTTTCCCAAGTGGAGCAGCTCTGAGTAGCCAGCAAATAATGAAGAGCAAAATTGGAGGCTGGAGCTAAATAGCCTGGGCTGTGTTAGTGGGAAGAGGAAGCAGGTGGCTCTGAGCAGTGGCAGGGCTGCAATTCAGGGGATTTCAAAACAAAGATTAAAGTGCTTCGCTTCTTTGGTCAGTTTATGTTATCCGTGTGCTTTTCAGCAAGGACTTTGTGTCTGTGGGGAGAGCATTGTACTTTATAGGAGCTTAGTTTGATTTACTGGGCACACAGGTGGAGCAGTGTTTGCATCTGCAGCTGTAATTCATGATGACTTACAAAGAAAAATTATGTTTCTGTGCTTCACAATGAAGAGCTTAGTGTTGTTTTCACTCTCATTTGTACAAAAAGTTTAAGGTGGTGCTGGGTTTGAACAGTTTAAAGTAGAAGCTGGTGTGAAGATCTAAGCCACACTCTCCCCTTGGCTCTCCCCAGGAAGTGAAATGGGCTCATATTAATACTCAAATAAAACACCATCACTCATTTTTTCCTACCTAGCAAGTACCATTTTACAAATGCACATAACATTTCCCGATGGATTTTTATGTCCCAGTCCCTGCATTAATTGAACTGTCAGGACCATCCTCTCCCCTCATATTTTAACCAGACTTTTTGGCTTCCCTTGTGTGGCAAGATGAGTTGTGGACACAATGCTGAACACTTCCCAGCCCCAGCAGCTCAGCTGCAGAACAAATCTGATAGAGGGGAAAGCTCTCAGGATTCTGGGGTGGGTTTGGGGCCAGCTTGGAGTGAGCTGAGTCCACATCACAGCCTGAAGGTGCCTGTTCCTCTTACACATCCATGGGATAACATCCAACAGCATCTTGGCCTGGGAATGAGCTCGGGCTGCATCCAGAAGCAAAGGTGAGGTGACGATGTCCTGGTGATGCCCCTCCATCCAGTCAGGTCTCACGAGGGGAGATGTGCAGTAAAATCAGTTCCTGCTACCCCAGCTCTGACCCCTGCTGTCACCATGCAAGACCAGGCAGTGCCAGTGCATCACCAGTGCCCCTGGCAGGGGATGCTGCCTCGTTTACTGAGTGTTAATTAGCAATGCAGAGCCTGTGCCAGAATTTATCTCCTTGGAAAGCTTGGACAAGCAGAGCTCAGCCTCTTGGGAGCTCAGCAAAGGCAAAGCTCACCAGAGAGCTGCTTGAGAGGGGCAGGAGGATGGGCTCTGACAGGGATCCAGGGGGAGCACAGCTCATCCTTCCAGCAGGAGGGATGGAGCCCTGGGTTTTCCAGGGCTCTGGGTTTTCCAGGGCTACCAGCAGCTCTCCTGTTATGGACACCTTAGATGGAAAGTCCAGCCCTGATCTCAAGCACACAAACCCAGGGAAGTCACCAGCAATGGATGTTCCTAATTCACCCTCACCTCGAGAGTCTCCTCCTCTGACCAAAAAAGCCTGAAATGAAATAATGATCATCCAGATGATGTTTTTGCCACCTTTTTGCTGCAGCCTGACACTGGTGCAGTGGCACTGCTGGTCTGCAGAGAGCTCCACTCTGGGCACAGCCCAAGAGCAGCTGTTTGCCCTGGCAGAAGAAAGGGACAGAAAAAATTAACGAGCTTCTTTTCAATTCAAACAATTGCTCTGACCAGTTTTTACAAATTATGGCTAAAAATAACCAGTTCCCTTCCAAAAAGTCCATTCAAAATTATATTTTGCTCCCTAATGCCACAATTAGATGTGATAGTAGAGAAATCTTTTCTTCTTTACAACAATAATTTGTTTGAGACAATCCTGCCTTGCAAAATGGTTGAATGGTGATAGAAAAGGCATTTTCATTAACAAGATCAGCTGTTCCACCCCACTATCCTGACAAGCTCTTATCAAATGGCATTCACAAGCATTCCCTGGGAGGAATTGTTTGTAGAATCCTCTCCCTGCATTTTCAAAGTCCTTGCAGCTGGATTTTTATCCTGGTTTCTAAAGGAGAAGAGGTTTCTGCAGCTGTGCTGGTTATCTGGCTGTTTCTCATGTTCATGGCTGTATCTCATGTTCATTCTCATGGTAATGTTTAAACATTGCCAATGTTTCAAATCACTCAGTTATCAGGGGAAGAGTGGGTGGGAGAAAGGCAGGAAGGGTCTGAAACAACTTTTGTGACAAGTGTGGCCTGGGCAAAGTAAATGAAACAACCAAAATTTGTGTTTTCTGGTGGCAGTGTGCCGCTGGCCAGTCAGACCATGCTGGTGGACCAGCCTGCATCCATGCAGCTGGAAAACATCCTTCCCTCTGCCCTGTCTCATCCGGACAGGATGGCCAAGGGGCAGGATACAGGATCAGGGTTACTGAAATCAAAGAGAGCAGACATGAGATAAAGGATACAAATCCATGGGAGATAAAAACTCATTAGTCCTGCTGCTGCATGAGATGCTAGAGAACAAACCACGGAGAGCAGAGCTGGGTAATGGGAGCAGGATGCTGTAAAACATGAATCACAGCCTCCAAATGAGAGAGGGGAAGGCAGGACCACACTCTTCTAATATTCTTTCCTGACAGCAGCAGGAATACTTAAGGGAAAGATTCAAGGAGTTCTTGTACTTGGAGCTCTGTAAAACACTACAGAGCTCTTCAGGGGCAACGTTAAACAAAATTGCAGTCGTAAAAAACCCCAGAATGTAAGTACAGGAGTTCTGATTGGAACCCAGTCTGATTGGGGAACAAGGGGGAGGGGACAGGGGGTCCAGAGGGGCATTTGCCTCTCCCTGAACAGTCCTGGGCTCCTCCAAGAGCAGCTGTGTTTAAGCAGTGCTGCGCCACAGGTGAATACAGGTGGATTTAAAAATTTGGGGCTAATACATAAAAAGCCATCAGCTTGCCCAACGGTGTCTTATAAAACAAAAATATTCCATTTGATCACGTTTAAAAAGACAGGCAAGGTTATCTGTACCCTGAACTCACCTCTGGAACTCCCCTAACCCACACTAGGTGGGAGTCAGGCTTTGGGAAGGCTTCCCCAGGGATAAGGACAGTGGAGCCAGTTATGTGGGGAAAGGTTGAGTCTCTCCAAGTCTATGAGATTTGTGTTAACAGGAATGGAAATGACAGATCAGATAAAGGTGGAGGGAGGAGCAGATTTGTGTGACATCCTGATGCCCTCTCCCAACCCCATTTTCCATGAGTTGGACTGTTTTAATATGTGAGAGCAATAGGGGGATTTCAGGATAAAATCCTGGCCCTGTTAAGTTCAGGGTGTTTTGTGATTAATCCAAATGGCTTCATTTTGGAGACATTTTGCCAAGCTGTGCTTAGATTTGTCAAGTGGGGCTTCCATTTCAGGAGAACCCTTGATAGCAAACATCCCCAGGGAGAGCTGGGCTGGGTTAGGAAGCAAAGGGAAGTGGGCTCTGATCCCACAGATTGATGTTTTCACCCAGGCAGTGCTCAGAGAGCCTGGAATCTGGTTATTCTTTCTTTCATTGCCTGCTTAGGTTTGCTCTTGTAGTCCTACAGAGTCCCTTTTGTCTCAAATTCCCTGCACTGCAGGAAACAAAGCGTAGAGCTGCTGCTCTCTGTTTGGGGTCTTTCCTCCACTGCAGCCTCAGTGTCAGGATCAGATAAAAGACAAAGGCAGAAGAATTTATGGCAGCATTATCAGCTACATTTGAAAATAAATCAAAGGATGGGACTGTGGAAATTACATGTTTGATGACATGGAATTTTGGGAAGGGAGTTTTTTCAAGCCCAGTTGTTTGAATCCTCCATGAAATTCCCTAATGCATTGTTGTGCCTCAGCAATTGGTGGAAATTTAATTCCACTTACTCTTTCCCTCTCCTGCTCTGTCATCTCCTCAGACCCCTTTCTTCCCTCTCAGTCCACTGCTCTGTTTCCAGGGCTCACTGGGACATGACCAAGGCTCTGAGGCTGAACAAACAAAGCCTAAAACAGGACAGTGATTTAACAAAACCAAACACCTAAAGGCCACATCAAGGCCCTGCTATCTTCAACACATTGCAAACAGCTGGCTAATGGCAGGCACAGCACCCAGGAATTCACACTTTAGGCAGAAAGGCCCTGGTTTCCTCAAGAACTTGCTCAGCTCTGGGTACTGCTGGTGGCAGTAAGTTCCTCGAGTTATTCATGTCCAAGAACAGCATCCAGAGCTCCACCTTCAACCCCCTGTTCTTAGCAAAGACAAACAGGAGCTGCTGGGGCTCCAAGAGAGAGTGAACAGCTCAAGTTTGCAGATCAATTCACATGCAGACAAGGATGAGCCATGGGCTCCCTCCACTACTGAACAAAAGGCATTTACCCTAACTGAGAACTGCCAGCTTCACCAGCCAGCACTGAAATTCAAGTTCAAATTAGTTTTACCATCTTCAGCTCTGAAGGGTCCTTTCAGGCTCACACTCAAGCACTGACAGCAGCCAGAGTCTGTTTTACAGACTTTACAGGACACGTTCTCAGTCTGAGACATCAGCCTCTGGACCTCTCCCTCCAAATGCATCCCTGTTTCTCAGGGAGAGGAGACCCCTAAGCCATGCTGTGGGTTGTATTCTGAAAGAAATCTCTGCAAGAAGCTGGGAGGCCTGGCTGCACATCAGCTGCACCTCAGCAGTGTTTGTTCAGGGCTATTTCCAGTGAGGATGCTCTGGAGATGCTCCTCCAAGGAGCACAGCACCCTCTCCCCTTCCATAGCTTCCTCAGCAGGAATGCACAACAACATTTACCTTTTTCTTGCTCCAGAGAAATTTCATTTACTGAATTCATCCTCCCTGTTTTTTCATTAAATTGTCTTTTCTTATTTCCACTGATGAGGCTGTTAGGATGGCACTCATGGATGTGAGCAGAGATTTGAAATGTACCCACTTCAAACCCTGCTCATGAGAGGAGTGGGTAGGTAGGCTCAGACACAGTATGAAAAATAATATGCCAGGCCCAAATGTCAAATATAATCATGGGTGATATTAACCTCCCCAGTGAAAGGAATACATCCCTTTTATGAAACAACCAGGCTTTAATGTTCAAGATTGCTACAACAGATTAAAAAGCAGCCCCGGTAAGTTGCCTACACTAAAAGCATCATGGAAATTTATACCCCACTTAAGTGATTCACACTATTAATATATAGAGTTTTCTAAGCTACAGTTTTATCAAAGTTGAGCAATGAGAATAAGTGAGGAGTTTGTTTCATTTCTTTTCTGAATAAGAAAACAGATGCATTTATGTCCAGCAAAGAAAGAAGTAAAATACCTTCTGAGAAATAGAAGTTGACACTTGAGCAAAATTCATTCTGTGCTGGGTAGATGAAAAGGCAGAGCACTTCTGTTGTGCTGCCCTTTTCCTGAAGAAACCCCTAAACCTGACAGTATTTTAATATTCAGAAGCTGAACTGAACGGGTGGTGGTGATTACCCAGGCCAGGCTTCAAATCTGGTAGGTGCTGATGGAGTGGAGACACTTCAGAGCCCCACTTCTGCAAGTGTGGGCTGTAAAATCTGGTCAGCTGCAGGCTGTAGGGACTCCTTGCATGAGATAAGAAAAATATTGTGATCAAAACCCCAAACCAGACACACACTCATCCTTCTCCACACAGACATAAGGGCAAAGGAAAGTAGATGTAGCAAATAATTAATAATCTTACTCTAGGTTTTGAAGCCAGCTAATTCCAAGTGCTAATTCCTAATGCAATGGTAACCAAGATGATTTGGGGATGTTTACAAGAGAAGTTAAGTGGGATGGAAATGCACCCACCCACACGTGCACACCATCACCCACAGCTTCCAAACCCTATGAGATTTCGAAACATCAGACTTCCTTTCAATTACAGCCTCTCATAACCAATTTCAGTGGCAAGCCAGAGGCTGGCTCTAAGAGCTAAACCATCTTGTTTAATCTGCTTGCTGACAGTCCAGATTTAGTGCTGCCAGAGCTGCATCTTCGGTCTACAAAAACATCGTGCAGCTGCTCCTGTTCCCTTAGAGGCTCTTTAATATCCAGGGCTGTTATCCCTTCAGAAATGGTACAGTGTGAGCCCAGAAATCCCTTGCCAGTGCCTCTGCAAGCTGGGAATGCAGCTGCCTCAAAGCACCTTTCCAAATGGACACGGACAGGGAGGATTCGATGGCTCTCGTGTCGTGCCCACAGCACCATCAAACACCTGTGTCCCGCCCCTCCTGGGACAGGAGAGGCCAAAAGCATTTTCTCTGTGCCAAAATGAGAAGGAAAAAATGCAGCACTCCACTGTCAGGTTTCTCACTGCTTTGACAGGGCACAGCTTGCCCAGATGGGTTTGAATCTGGCTGTGGAGCATCACTTTTGCAGCTACTCCTGTTTCCAGCCTCCCATGGGAGCAGAAAAACTGGGGAAGAAGTGAAAGAAGACAAAGGTTCTGGGAAGGAAATCCCAGTATCCACAGCTACATATGCACAAGCAGGCACTGCAGGTCCAGCCATGGCATGTTGGAAGGGACATTAAAGATCAATGAGGGGATGCATGAAGCACATGCTGGGTTTGTACTGAGAGGCAGGAGGGTTTCAGAAATTATCTCCCTTCATCCCCCTGCCTAGGCTCCATCCAGCAGCTCCCTGCCACATGTGGTGGGGTTCATACCACTGCTTGCAAGGCTTTACTAGAGCCTTGGGGAGAGAGGCTTGCTCTGTCACAGACTGAGAAAAATATTTGTTACATCAGAGAGTCCTTCCCATTTCTCCTGATTGCATTAATCCCTCAGCTACCAAAGAAATCTTGGTTACCCAAATCCCAGTGATCCCTCCCCTACTGAGAGCCCAACACATTCACAGTGGCAATGAGGAGGTTGCAGGGATGGAGCCACAGAACTGCCCCAGCCTCTCATCACAACTAATCCCACCCCAGGTAATAAGCTCATCAGTCTTATATTTTATAGATTTAACCAGGAAAAGAAAAATCTTCATCCAGTTCCCAACAGCTCCTCAGTCTGCATGGAAATTATTGCCTTTTGGAAGTGTGAGTTATGGAGGAGAGGGGCAGAGCAGTGCTGTGCATCCCCAAAGTGCCTGGTGAGGGACCCACTCTTTAAAACTTGATTCTGAGACAAATAAAGGTCAAGCCATTAAGGGATTTGTAGCCACAACACTTCATTTGTCTTTATTCCTCTGCTTTGCAGAAAGCTCTTGATATACCCAGAAAATAAGAGTCCCAGTGCACCAAAGTGATTTTGAGCAGCAATAGTCTGTGAAAAACCCTCATGAAACATTATCACTCATTAACATCACAGGACAGAAAAGGCTGGGCTGGGGGAAAGAGCTGGAACCTCTTTGGTTCTTCTTTCCCTGAACTGGATGGCTAAACCAGAAGCACTCAGGGTGAATCCACAGATGAACCACAATTAAAAAAAAAATAAAAAAAAATCCTGTCTTTGTATTTAAGTAGATAAACATAAATGTCTGGGGGAGGCTGCTCCAAGCTAAAGAAGATTTACACGTCTCATCTCTCTGCCTGTAAATGCACCCAGCACATTTCAAGCAGAATTTCACCATTTCAGTTTCTGCAGGAAAGGCTTGAAAGTGATCAAACAACACGAGAGCTCTCAGCACCCCCTCTCCTTCCTGTCTGCAGCAAAAATCATATTTGCTTTTTTTTCTATGGACTATTGTTGTCAAATTGAAATTCGGGGATGGAAAATTGGATCCTGCTGAGTTCTGATTACTTTTTTTTCCCTTGTATCTGAATTTCTGATGGTCAAAGGTATTGAGAAAAACTCACACGGACTTCTGCAATGAAAATTGGACCCTGCATTGGCATCCTGGGAAAGGGAAGGGAAGAGCTGCCAGTTCAGCAGCTTACCAAAAACATTATCCCACTTTTCAGCCTGGAAAATGAAAAAAAACCCAATTCCTGTGTACAGGTACGTTTCTGCCTGTCATTTTGTGATCCATCCACTTTTCCATGCTTTTATTTATAAAGACAGAACATGTTGAGCCTTAACATGCACTATATGGGAGCCACATGTGGCTTTTTGACTGTTCAATACCATTAATAACCAGATATTACAAGGCCGTATGGAGGCCTCCTCTTCTCTGTTTTTATTCTCTTTAAAAGTCTCTGGCATGTCTGCCCTGGGGACCACAAAACACAATAAAACATATTCAGTAGCTAATTCATACTAACTGTCATCATTAGGCATTTAACAGGCAATGTCAAGACAATGTCCATGCAGCTGGAAGTGTCTCCACTTGCTGTCTTTCCTAATCAAGAATTAACTCATCTTTATTCTTACAAAAGAGCATGAGCTCTCTCCTTTCCCACTTTCCAGGCCATTTGTCAGCAAAGATTAGTCCAGATTTATGACACAGTTTTGCCAGGGCAGGCAGGGTTAGTGGGTTATTTTTCCCAAAGAACAGTGCTGCTAGGTCCCAGCCCTCTCTCAGTTCTTTGCAAATGCCCACATTTCCCTGGTTTGTATTGGTGGCTCTCAAGTGACCTGATAAACACAGCACTCCAAGCTGTGTAAGCACAAAAATGTGGGTCAGAGTCTGCAGCATTTATAGGAGAAATATGGAGATGACAGTTCCAACTTTCAAATTATTCACAAGAAAGTAGGTCTGCTCCTGGCTTGCTCAGGAATTACTTTCCCTCCCACAAATAAGAATTCCTAGCCCACTCCTCAAAGCATTGGCTAAACCAGCACTGGGTATTATATAAACAGGAATTATTGAATTAATGACTGGACTACAGTAAGGTGGAAAATTCCTCTACCAAGACAACCCATTGAAGGGACTGATTCCATTTTTCACCCTAAAGATCTCACGGGAAAGGTCATGAACACATTCATATTTGCTCCTCCCATTCTGAGACAAGAAATACAGAAACATCTCCACATGGGAAGGCTCCCAAACCCTTACTTCCGGGTCAAACCATGACAAGCACTTCTGCAGAAAGCAAACCCAACTTCTTCCTGGTTCAGCTCCAGAGACCTGGGAAATACCCTGATCAAAGAGCCAAAAGGCAGAGAGCAGTTTGCACCTCCCCTTTGGTCTGCACAAATGACAACAGATATTTTTGTGGGTGGTTTGTGTCTTTCACTTTTTATTTTCCAGGAGAGGAAGGAATCCTCTTGTTCGGGAATGTGCTGGAGTCATTTGGGGAGTGTGAAGAAGAGCAGGGTTCTCAGATCATGACAGTATTTTACTCTTGATCCAAAACACATTAAGGAACAACATTAAACCCCTGTCTTGGGTCCACCCCTATTATGGCTGGAGGGATCTTCCTATGGCTTTCCTTGACTTTTGGCCATTTTTTCTGAGTTTAGGGCAAGTAAAACCTCATGGTTAGCATGGAGGAGAAATCCGAATATAAGCGAAGGTGAGAACACTGATGGTGTTTCCTGCTTCCCTCCTCCCTGTGGGAAACAAGGGCAAATTAATTCCTGACCTTAGGATGTCCAGAAGAGGGATTTGCCCCTTCTCTACCATCATCCCAGTGAGCTTGTTGAACACATAAAAGCAATGATGTTGCTCCTCAGAAGTCAGTGACTTTATCAGTCCTCTCACTTAAGAAATGATCGATTTTCTCATATTACCAGGATAAAATCTAGTCTGTAATATGTAGGTCATGAACTCATCTTTCTCCACCTTCCTTGTCTCCAGGCAGAGTACAACCAGAATTAATGGCAATAATAATAAACTCCTTCGGAGTTTAACGATTATTCATTAGCAGAAGTACATCAGCTCTGCAGTCTCCTCTCTCCTCAGATGCCTGACACTGGGCTGCTCTGCTTATATTTAAGAGAAACAATCAATGAGCACTGTGCAGGCCAGCCTTTCTGGGCTGTTAATCTCTCCAATACTCAGTTAGGCACAGTCCCCTTGACTTCAGCTGAATCCACGTGCCAAAAGAAAAGCCCACACCTTCAAACAGATCCTCAAAGGTGAGCACATCACCAGACTGCATCTCCTGGGAGCAGCGTGTCCAGGGACAGCAGGAATGTGCTGGTGGCAAGAGGACACCTCGGGCACGTCCCTCACCACCTTCATCTTCCAGCACACAGACGAGGCTGAGAAGCCATATCCTAAAACCTTCCTGGGACCCTGGGATATCAGAGTGGGGCAAGAACAGGGCTGAGAAATCACCACACCTCTGCAGGGTCCTTCCTCCACCATCCAGCAACTTGGGCAAGAAGAAAAGGGAGGGTTGAGAGCTCAGGAGGCAGCAGGAAGAGCTCCAGCAACTTCAGCAGGACTAATATTCCACTGGGAGGGACTTTAACAGCCTGTGGCCCTGTGACTCAAGTGCTTCACCCAGGCCTGAAGCTCATCCTCTGAGCAGAACACCTCGCCTGATTCCAAAGCTCTCCTGGCATTCCCGTTGGGCTGCACACCAAGGCAGGGAGAGCGTCCTGCTGGTGGAGGGCTCCAAGCTCTCTCTCTTCTCTCTTTTTGGCCTCTGAATATAATTCATCCAAGCTTTTATGAGGCAATTCACATCCAGATTTTATTAGAAGTGGAAGGCCCTTTTATTTCCTCAGTGTATTCAGCACACAAAGAACTGGTGCTCTGGTTAATTTTATTTCTTTGCTTTCTGTGTTTTAATAATGACCTCCCCAGTTCCATTCAGCTCTGAAAAGGTGGGGGAGATGGAAAGATGTGAGTTGGAATAATGCAATCACGTACTGCAGACAGAGAAATACTGGTTAAAGTGAAGTGTAATGAACATATGACTGAGGCAAAGACATAAAAGACTGCTTTAAGTACAAAATGTGATGTATTTGCTCACCTCTCAGGCATGGGAATGCACTCTCAAAAAAAAACCCAAAAAATCCAAAAACAAAAATCAAACAAACTCCCAAAACCCAAAAACCAAAACCAGATATGATTTCAAGAAGAAAGTAAAATTATATAAAAACTTACTTTTAGAAAAATATTGTCCAGATATAGCTCTGGGACTGCACTCTATGTGGGTTGTTTTATTTTTACTGGCTTCTTGAAACCAAACAAGACAAAGACTTACCAGAACAACAACAAAAAAATCTTCCTGTGACACTGAGTATTTGTGTGTGGGTGACAGTAAGAAATGACACACAACTCCAAGCTCATACAGGCCAAGGCTTGTCCTTCTGGTAATTCTTTCATGCCCCAGCTGAGATCTCCCTGTTCCTGCAGCTGCCTGATGGAGGATGTCAAACCAAAGACACTTCCACCACCCACTGCACCACTCCTCCTGTGCAGAGGATTTTTCCAAGTGTATCCAACCAGACTGGAACACCAGGCAGGCTCAGCAATGGCTGTCTGGGGCTCATGGAAAGGCAGCCAGGCTTTGTAAGCCTCGATTAAAACCCAGGGAGGGATTCAGCTCCGTTTTAACATCATCCCTTTATCTGATACTCACAGTCTGCATGTCATTAAGTGAAAGTGTTTTGGTTTCTGGGGGATGCACACAGTGCAGCCATTGAGAAACTCAGCGGTGAGTGTTTCCTACAGACCACGTAATGGGAAAATTAAAATCTGCCTCTACTGAACATGGAAACCCCCTGGCACAGGGTCAAGGAAATTAATTTTAAATAAATGCGGTTAAACACCAAAGAATCTCCCTCTTGTTTGGGCTGGGGTTTCTCCCCCACAAAAAATCAAGCTGCCAGCAGCACCTCTACAACTGGATTTTTTTTTTAAACACTGGCACAGGTTGTCTAGAGAAGCTGTTGATGAACCATTCCTGGAAACAGTCACAGTCAGGTTGGATGGGGCTTTAAACAACCTGATGTCCCTGCTCATTGCAGGGGGTTGAAACTAGAAGACCTTTAGTGATCCCTTCCAACTCAAACAATTCTATGATTTTTACGAAATTTCAGAAGCAGCATGTTGGCCCAGCTAAAAATTTAAAGGCTGTTACGGAGCAGGCTGGAAAGGTTCCCATCCGTCCCTGAAAACCTGTGTATAGCTGCCAGTGAGTAACACGCAACTTTCAGCTGGTTCCTAAGGAAACAACAGAGGTGTCCCCAGGTGGTGGGGGGGGTGGCAGGGCCCCATTGCAGTTTTGGGGTGCTGGGGACCAAGGGCCCTCAGAGCCCCACAGCCCATTGAGGTCCCTGCACATCCCAGTGGAATCAAACCTGAGCTCTGCCCTGCTGCTCCAGCTCCTCCTGGAAGGAGAGAGGTCGGGATGCCCCATTCCCATCCTGCTTCTGCAAATGTTGACAGGCACCATTTCCCTTGCTTTTGAACCAAATGCAAAACCTCCTTGGAGATCTCCCCTGGGTTGTGACCCTCATTTTCGCTGTCCACACCCTCCTGCACCCACCTCACCCAGAAGCTGAGCAGGAGCACCATTTTTGACAAGATGCTGCAGACTAAGCAGAGTAATTAATCTCAACAGCAAGCGCTGTCCACTTTTTCCTGGTAATTCATTTAAAGTGGGAAGTTAATTCCATTCAATGGAGCTGCCCTTCACCGCTTGACAGACACAGGCTTTGAACATCCCTGAGTGAAGCGGTTCTGGCACAATCCTTCCTCCTCCTCCTCCTCCATCTGCCCTGACCCCTGCATCCCCTGGGGAATGCCACATGCCAGTGCTGTGTGATCCTCCCTCTCGAGGCTGATTAGCCAGAGCTGGAGAGTTCAGGGAGGTGAGAGCATCGGCATCCTGGCGCTGACGTTTGATCCAGCGGCTGCCTGTGCTCCCAATTAGCCTGCAAACGCTGCCTGCAGCTCACAAATACTTTAAAAAATGAAATTTGACGAAAAGCCGCCTGCGTTGCCGTTCTTCAACCCTCTCTGCCACATCAAAGCCTTTGAGAGTATCTGAGGACAACTTTTACAGCCGAAAAGGGCCCATTTGAGTGCTGGCTCGTTAGTGCTGTGGCTGTGCTGCCCACGGAGATGCAGAGCACCCATCAGCCCACTTACCAGGAGCACTCCTGAACACCAGCAAGTGTGTTAGGCTGGGAAGTCACCACTGAGGGAGCCACCAAAGGGTTTTTCAAGCAGAAAGGTCACCCAGCTCATCTGCTTCTAGGGGAGGTGATTAGAGCTGCATGTTTTGGGAGCTGTGGCACCCCGCAGCAAGTCCATTCCCAGGCTCTTTTTTCTCCCTTCGCTCACAGTAATGATCTGCAGCTCCTCAGAGGGGGCTCAGCAGGGGAGGACAGCAGCAGCACTTCTTTTAATAAATAACATTCATGAGCTGGCTTTCCAGGCTGCAGCTTGGTGAGGGATGTGATGAACATGGGGAGGAAAGACTGAGAGAGGCCCTGGCACAGGTTGCCCAGAGAAGCTGTGGCTGCTCCATCCCTGGAAGTGTCCAAGGCCAGGATGGGCAGGGCTTGGAGCAGCCTGGGACAGTGGAAGGTGTCCCTGACCATGGCAGGGGGTGGAACAAGATGAGCTTTAAGGTTCTGCAAGATAAGGCTTGTTGTGCCTCCTCAATCTTCTTTCTGTTAAATTAACATTAAAAACATCATCTGGGGCATTTCCCTGAGCAGTGATTCCAGCCTAAGGTCCCAGGTTTCTGGCAGGACTGGCGTATTTCAAGGTGTATTTCTGCACTGAGGAGGTTTTGGGGCAGTTCTGCTCAGTTTCAGTGGATTTTCCAGGACTGGCTGCACTCTGGGCTCTAAGTGACCACAGCAGACCTGCTCCAGCTGCTGCTCAGGCCAAGGTCCCTACAAAGGAGGAACCATCACCAATGTGTTTGCACAATAGTTAGGAAAAGCATTTGCACTGGGAAAACAGAAGGAATATCTTTAGTTGCTACTTCTGCAATTTAACATGACTGTTAGAAACATCTGATGAAAATAGTGCCAGAAACATTGGCAAGCCTATCTCCCTCCAAAACCAAAACACATCACAGCATTAACCCCACTTTAATGGATGAGCTCAAAAAAAAGGCTGAAGGGGGAGGAAAATGCTGAGAATAACACCTTTTTTTTTTTTTTCCTTTCAAAACAGCTCCTTGTTTCCCCAATACATTTATTTTGCATTATTATTTCTCATGTAACTGTGAAGAAATTAAATACTTGAAAACACAACAAAACATATAAATGAAACCAAATGTTTTGATTAATGCAAACCCACTGGCATTTCTTTTCCTGAATAATTTAAAAATTAAGCTGAGAAAACCAATTCCTGGTCTGAGAAGCCTCTGTAAAAGGGAATGTTTGGTATTTTGCAGCACTTCAGTTAAGTGCTGGACTGGTGTCAGCATCTCATTCTTTTAACGCTTTGAACAATTTTAACTCACTCACACTCCAGCTCTGAATTATTTAGGAAAAGATGTGTCTTTCTAGACCTTCTCTATAGTCCCTCAGCAAAGGGTCTGGCTGTACTTGGCATTTCTTATCTAGGACAAAAATACTGTATTTAAATAACAGTGACAGTGTCCATAATATGTATATCTTTGAAGCAAAGTTGGGCCAAAGTTGGAGTTGTCCTCCATCCCTCACTCTTGTGTCATAAAAATGTAAGAGATTTCTCCTGTATGGAAATAATCTGATCTTGAAAGGAAAATTAATGTAAATTCCATGGGTGACCCCTTCTCTTGTTCAGCAGGCTTTTCTTAGGGAAGACAACTCCTCCATATAGCTACATTAAAATAAAGAGAAAAAAATCAAGTTATCTTTTTCTGAATATTTTAAGATGTCATTTTAATGAGTCTGTCTTTCTGTTAGTGCTGGAAATAAAACATTCACTGTGAGGAAAGAGTACATATTGTCCCACAGGCAGAACGAGGCAACCAGAGGCAGACAGAGACAAGCCACATTGGGTGACACAGCCTGTCTGCAGCTGGATTCCCTATCCCAAAGGCAACATTTCTGCAGTCTGGAACAGAGCTACCTTCCTGACCCATTCTTGGACTCAAATGGAGCCCTGAAGCCTTTGAGCACATTCATCAGAGTCAGAGAGGTGATTCCATGCACCCACAGTGAGGTCTGCACACAGACTGGATGGGAAGGAATTTGTGGAGTGCAAAAACTGAGCCAAGCTGGGCCCAGTTCCTGCTCAGTTAATGGAGGCAAAGGTTTGGCAGTGTTTGAGCTGTGTTTAGCACATGGTTTACTTGGGCTGGCTCCCTGGGGAAAATCTACTGAGCAGCAGCTGCTCAGCTCATCTCTCCTGGGAAGGCTGCAAAGGGACACACACGGGAATGGCAGGAGGAGACACCAAATCCCCCACTCCTCAGAGACATTCTGTCTTAAACTTCTGCCTCAGGGCTTTCTGCACATTCTGGATCTTCTCTGTGATCACGGTGTCACTGAGGTGATCCCCAAACTTCTGCTTCAGCAGCACCCTGATGATTTTGATGCAGCGTTCGTCCATCATGGGCTTCGCCTCCCGGAAGGTGTTGCCCCTGCGCCCCGTGATGGAGTGGCTCTGGATGTAGTCAGAGGTGAAGAGTTTGTAGAGCAGAGTCTTGCAGGCTGTGCTGATTTTCTGGTCAAACCTGATGGTCTCTTTGAGCTGCTCCTTGGTGTAGCCGTTGAAGAGTTCCACCACCTCACACGGCTGTCGGTGCGGCTCCTCCTGGAAGGACAGGGATTCCAGCCTCTGCACCTTCTTCTTCAGAGAGAGGACGTCCTGTTGGAGGTCCAACACCACCCTTTCCAGCTGCTCCATCTTCTCCACCCTGAAAAATTAAAGTTGCTTGTGTGCAAGAAGACACCATGTCCTCACTGCGGATGTCGCTCCCCCACCCAGGCAGTGATGAGATGTCTTCTGCCAGCAGGGCAGGACAACTCCTCTGATAGAGCATCAACCCTTCCAACTCTTCCTGGGTGAGGAGTAAGGCAGGAGAGAAAAATTACATGGTCTGGACTATTCAGTGCTCAGGAATGTTCAATTTAACCCTCAACTCCCCCTTGGCATGCATACATGGAAACTTTGATGCTCAATTTTCTTCTCAGTTGTAAGGAAAGACATAAAGCCTGTCTTGCAACCCCCAGTACACACATATTTGTGGTATGAAACAACAGACTTGTGGGAAATGACAATACAAGAACCATAACATGGACTTTTTTGGCACCCATTTCTTGCAAGAAAACTGTCCCTAGCATCACTTTATCATTGGATACTGCCCATCAAAGTAATAAGCAATAAAACAAGGAACACACAACCATGTTTTGATTGTTATAGGCAAGAGCTTTGTAGTTTCTGCACTGTTTTAGAGCCTTCTTGCATCTCTAAATCCAAGCCCTACAATCAGAAACATCAATTGCAAAGAGACTTAGCAACTTTGGAGTTTAAAATTGCCCCACTTCGTCACCCATCTGCGATCTCACTGCTCATTTTTGTAGTGAGGAGGAGAACACAGTTAGGAACAAGTGCCTTCTTTTGCTAATTACCTTTCCACCTCACCAGAAGTGAAATTTTTGTGAACCCTCTCAAAGCCATCCATCTCTTGCAAGGTCCCTTCCAAGCCCAACCATTCAGGGATTCCATCATTCCATGGTCCCCACTGTCCACTTCAGCTTGACCCTGGACTCCTGAGAACAGTGATGTCACAGCCCACGCTCCAGCTGGAACTTCCAGTCTCCAGCAAAGAGCACAACGCAAGCGTTGATCGTTGTGTCAGCATGTTCTTCACCCTGCTCCTGCCCACTCTTGTTGTCACCTGCCCCCTGATACTCCTGTCAGTCCTAAAAGCTCCTGAGCACCTGGATTCTCTCATCCAACCCTACAGGATGCTCACATTTGTCTTGAGAAAGGTATGGTGCCATTCCATGGAGGTGGACACGCCCCACCTGCCCAGGTGGGCTGGAGCTCTGTGGGGATGGAGTCGGACAGGGAGCCCACTCTGAGGTTTTGCTACCTCCGCAGCCTGTCCCAGACGAAGAGGAGGAGATGTATGTAGATGCACAGAATGATAAAGAGGAAGAGATGGACGTAGATGCACAGACTGATACAGAGAAAGAAATACTAACTCCTCATTCCCTTTGGTTTTATTTGGGCTTTTTATCTATTTGTTTGATTGATTTGCGTGGGTTTGTTTGTTTGGGTTTTTGTCTGTTTTGGTTTGAGTTTTTTGTTTGCTTTTTTATAAATGACTGGTGAAGTTGGCAAAGCCAAACTCAAGATGAGGAGCAATGCCAGCAGCAGGACAGGCAGAGTGGGTCTCCTGCTGCCAGGCTGGGGCTGGGCTGGGTGCTCCCTGCTCAGGGACATTGTACCCAGTGCACTGGACTCTGGTGGCCATCCACAGCCTGTCCTGTGCCTGCTTTGGTCCACACAAGCTCCGTCCCAGACCCAGCCAGGCTCAGCTCTGCTAGCAGAGTCCTGCTGCTGTGCCAGCCTGGGGGCACATGGAAGAGCCCTCTGTGCCTGACTGGAATGACCGTGGCACTTGCTTTTCTTTCAGGTCCGATGGGCACCACGGACAGAAACACCACCTTTTGTATATATGTTTTACTGTTTGTTATTGTCTTTGAGATATAGGTTTTAGGCCCTCTTTTTATCTTCTGTAAATACGTTTAATATAGTTTTGCTAGATAGGTTTTTATGTATATATGTTCTATTGATTGTTGTTAACAAATATTCTTACAATGTAAATATGTTCTGTATTTTTTGCTGTTGTTCTTCTACAATAAACAAATTTTACTTTTCACAGAGGAGGGGAAAGATGAAGAAGGTTTGAGTAAGTGAAAGAATGCCAGCAGATAGAGCACCCGAGATGGAGGAGATGATTGGAGTGGCTTTGGCCGGACTTTTCCTCTTACATAGCATCAATCTTTCGCTCCTCGTGGCTGGAAGAAACAAGCAAGTTAAACAGCATTGCCACAAACAGCTTTGTGCTCATATTCAAATTCATTCCTAAGGAGAATTATCTGGAATTCAAAGTGAAGTCAATTCTGGTTTCATTTGCAACAAGAATATAAAATAGACAAGAGGGAAGATGAGGGGTTCTTGATGTGAACAAAGTCCCGTGCATCCCCCTGGCACACAGATATGGGGGACTTCCCACTGAACCACCATGGAATGAGGACTTCAGAGCACAGGCTCATTTCTCAGCTGTATGTGCCCACACAAACTCCTATTATCTTCTGTGCTTTGGGTTTAACCTCCATGGGCATCTACTCAAAGCAAGCACAGCGAGAGAATGGAGACAGAGTGGACAGAAATCAATATGTGTGGTGTGAAACATTCAGGCTCCTTACTGTGCTTTCAGGTGTTACCTGCTCAGAGAGATCTGCTGCTGGCATGTGGACAAGATGCCATCTGACTTCCTCTTCATTGGAAGGGCAACATAATCTGCAGCAGGAGTGGGAGACAAGCTGAAGAATCAGCTGTTGAAAAGGTCCTGAATCCCTCTGTCTCTAGAACAGATTATCTAAGCACCCCTGCTAGATTGCATGGCAACACGTTATTCCATTTGCACAATAGTGATCCAGACAGGCTCTCCAGGACTGATCAATGGGGATTTGTTATTAGAAAATGTGCCATCTCAAGGGCTTCTGTTCCCAGTGCAAATGATATGATGGGGGCAAGGCAAGCAGAGCCAACTTGTCTCTGGATGCAGCTGTTAGTCAGCAGGTAAATAAGACACCAGCCCATTTTCATAAGTGCATTTAATGGGTGTAGAAGTGGGTGGAAAAATAGGGAAATAGGCAAATCTGAGAAGGTTTGACTAATGGAGACACAGGGCTTTTGGGAATTTCAGTTATTCAGGCAGGTATTCATTCAGATTGTCTTTTGGCTTGCGGGGAGAGAACTGCTATGTCAGGAGACAGAGCAGAGACCATACACTGCATCTCCCTTTAGACAGCCCTCCTGGAACAGATCTCCCAGATGGAAAGGACCAGGAAATGCCATCTCTAACCTCTAACCTGAGACAAAGCCCATACAGCCCCAGAGCAAAGCAGAGGTTTTCTGGCTGCTCTCCAAGTCCCCATCCCACCCTGTCACTCAGGACCAGGCAGCAGAGCCAAAACCCAAGGTTACCTCTGGCAGCTGGACCAGCCCTGTCCTCTTCACTCTGGGAAGTCCCTGGCCCTGGCACGGCCATGGTGATGAAGGTGGATGGAGGTGTGAAGGCACTGGCTGGGTGGGGGGGAGCTGCCAGCGAGCGGGGGCTTCCTGCCACGCTTCCCAGGACACGCCTGTCCTTGAGGATGGAGGAGCTGCTGGCATCATGGGGCAGGCTGGCCTCAGCCACCCTCAGCAGTGGCTTTGCAGAATAGGTCCTGTCACTGGTGTATTTCTTGGATGCATTCCCTGGGGTCCATTTTGGAAAGGTTTTCCTGGATTTTTTTGGTGGGGACGGCATCATGCTGTGGACAGCTGGTTCTTCTTCTGAAAGGAAGGGAGATACTGAGGATGTGCAACGGGGCAGCAATGTGTGTATCTTCCACTCCCACTCAGTGCTTTGTACACTGATTGCAGTGATGTGAAATTTATAATGCCATTACAACATGCTCACCATCCTCCCACCCGAAAAGCCCCGTGGAAGTAGAAGGTGCAGTGTTCAAAAGCCCTTACTCACTTAACTTCTCCAGGAGCTGTCGATCTTCCAGCAGCTTCTTCTCCAAAACACCTTTATGCTCTGTAGGAAGAGAAGATCTTTCAACACTGAACTCCTCCTTGGAAGGCTGCTCCTGAGCAGCCCCACATTGCAAACCCAGGCTGGGGGGTGTGTCACTTACCACTTATGCCTTCCACTACACCCCAGTAGAGCCCACTGAAGCCAGGGCAGCGGGCCAGGACCTGCTCCCCCACGGTGTAGAGGTGGAAGGGCTTGCGGGGCTCCTTGATGTTCTCCATGTTGATGACCCGGCTGCCATCGGGCCAGCTGATGAGCACGTAGAGCTTGGCTGACATCAGGGCTGCCCACCTGGAGCAGAGGGACAGTACGGGAATGTCACCACGGGGGTTTGGGCTCTGCTGTGGGTGGGAGTGTTCACAAGCTGTGCTTTACCCGGGCCAGCACAACCTGCAGATATAAAATATTGGCACTGCAATTTCTCTACCAGTTATTTCTCTGTTCCCATTCCCACTTTCTGAGCTGGCCTCATCCTAAAGCCCTTTGCTGGGAGGCTGTCTTGGGTCTGGCTGAGCACAGCACCACATGCCTTCAATGCATCCAAGTGTCCTTGGCAGTGATAGCCATGCCAGGTCTCACCCGGGATCAGGCAGCCCTCACAGCTGACACTTTGAGCAGATGCTGAACAAGCCACTGAGCAGACTCAGGCTGGTTCCTCTGCCCCTGTGGACCATCACAGCTCAAAGGACTTCAGTGGATCTACAGCAGTTTGCTCCAGTGCAGGGCAGTGTCTGTGTGATATCAAGGCAGTGCAGAGAAGAGACCCAAAAAGACCCGGGGGTATTCCAGGAAATGATCATTCCTTTGCCTGTACAATCATTTCCCCCAGTAAACATCAAAATGCTTTGATAAGGAGAACAGAAAATTCCCTTCATTTCACCCATGGGGAAACTGAGGCACAGACCAGTGATAGATATGTCCAAGGCAGTCAAGCAACAAAGCTGCAAGGAGCTGGATCCTAGTCCTGGCCCACTGCTCTGCCCACTGAGCTTTCTCTTTCTGCTCCTGGAGAAACTGGTGGGCTGGTGGGGATTTCCAAAACCTCCTGTGCCAGAGGAGCAGCTGAGGAGCCAAGGGCTGCCTGAGCTCAGGAGCAGTTTCCTTCCATCTCCTAAGGGCCCTGTCAGCATCACCCCAGTCCTGCCTGCTCTGCTCAGCAGCAGGATTTGGTAGAAGGGTTCTGGGGACAGGGCTGAGCCCACGTGCTGGGCACCAGGTGGAGAATGGCCACGGTGTCCAAAGAAGATGGGAGGGAGCTGGGGCAGGCAGAGGAGAGTTGGAGCTGGCAGAAAAGGCAGCTAGGACCCAATTTATTGCAGTTTCTTGTTTTGCCTCCAAACCCCCATTAAAGTCCTGCCTGGATTTGATTCCTCTCACTTGGAAGGTTCAAGTTCACCCTAGAGAACTTTCTCCTTCCCTATCTCATCCACCATCAGCTGCAGCAAAGCTCTGCAGGAACCCCAAGACCTGCCAGTCTGCCCTGCTGGCACAGTCTCACACCTGCTTTTCTCCAACCCTTTTCTCCTGACAGATACACACCCTGGCACTGATTTTTCATCAGGAAGCACCATATACAAATGATTTGTGTGCCTGTCTCCCCACATCCCCTTCCCTGCAGCAGGCAGCTGCCCCCAGCTCTCTCCCAAACACAGGGAATGCTACAGAGCAGAAACTGGGATAAATGCATAGCTGAGCCCTCTCCCTCTCAGAAACAGAGCTCCACATTCCAGACAGCAAACAACCCCAGCCCAAACAGCTCTCTGGAGGGGTTTTCCTTTAACATTGAAAGAAAACACACTCATCTTCCTTCCCCAAACCAGTTGTTCATTTACCCTTATGAATGCAACAAAACTACACAAAATCACAAACAGAGAGAGAAAAAAAGAGAGACATCACAATCCTGATAGCAACAGAGCTGCTCCTTGCCTGGTTAGCACTGCTCCAGGTGTTGAGTCGTGCAAGATGTCTCCTGTCTCTCCAGGTCCCTGCTGCCTGTTCCAGGAGAGGAGGTGACCGGACACTTCCTTGCCTTGGGCTTGTCCCTTCACCACAGGTCCTTGTCAGGTCTCCTTTGTTTGGCTTGGAAAGCTCCCACCTGCTGTCCCCACTGCAAAGAAAAAAAAGAGCTTTTGCTTTCTTTTTTCCTGGTTGTTTTGTTTCAGCATTATTATTCCTGTTCTTTTCCCATATACATATATTATTTTTTTCCTTAGCTTGTTTCAGGTCTGTTTCTTACAGGGAGAGAGAGCAGAAGAGAAGAGAAAAAGCCTTGGGTTTTTTGGAGCATGAATAAACCTTGCATTTCCATGAGTTATTCATGAATAATTCATGAAAATGCATGATTAATTCAGGTTCATGAATTATTCAGGAATAATTCTCGAACATTCCTGGTTAATTCATGCTCACACAGCGAGTGAGTCAGGCTCTAGGGCTTGGAGAATTCCTTTCTCCCTGAGACAGGAGAAGAGAGGCTTAGAGAAGCTGCATTGTGCACTTGCTGTTTACTGCCTCTGAGAAGAGAACATATTTTGGGCCCTTTTTGAAACAAGGACTTGAAGAAAATTGAAATGCCTGCAGCCTCCTGCCCACGGAGGAATAACACAGCACCAAAAGGAAAAAAAAAAAAAAAAGAAAGAAAGAAATTGGACTTGCTCACAGAGGAAAGCATGGCAGCAACTTTTATCCCCTTTCAAAGCATCTTTCTACCCCCACCTCCCTGGTTAGGATACATCTCACTGCTTCAGTTTTCACCTGCTGTGCAATAAAAAAGGACCATCCACATGGGTTTCTGCTTGAGGAGGCAAAGGGAATTCCCATTCCCATGCTCATCTGTCCCTGTGTGTGTGTGTGTGTGTGCACAGTGTCTTCTCCCAGGTAACAACCAACAGCACAAGAGGAAACGGCCCCAAGTTGCACCAGTGGGGGCTTAGAGTGGATATTAGGAGAATTTCCTCACCAAAAGGGTTGTCCAGCACTGGCACAGGCTGCCCAGGGCACGGGAGTCACCATCTCGGGGGGATTGAAAAGAAGTGTGGATGTGGCACCTGGGGACATGGGTTAGTGGTGAGCTTGGCAGTGCTGGGGGTATGGTTGGACTCCATGAACTTTGAGAGCTTTTCCAAGCTAAACAATTCTTGCAAAGCTCCTTGGCTCAGTGTCCCAGCCAAGGTGAGCACTGGTTGTGGCACTGAGCTCAGCACATCAGGCCTGGGGCTCTCACCAGTGCAGACATCAAGCTGGCCATGCACAGCTCTGAGTTTCTACCAGAAATATCACTGCTGCAGTACCTGGGGTTCCCCAATGCTGGGCTTTTTATCTCTGCTGCATGGAGGATCACATGGCATGGCAAAGGATGGATCCCACAGATGCAACCTGCCATGATCCAGGCTGGACACCTGCAGGGGAAGGTGCAGTGCATTGTCTGCACAACCCAACCAGCCATCCTTCCCCAGCCACTGGATGAGATGGAAAAACAGGTAGGAAGTGATTCCAAACAGCACTGTCTGGTTTATTTTAGCCAAAAACAGCATTGGAGGTAGTTGGGAGAAAGGGAGAATTCAATGTTCAGTGACACATTGGAAAAGGACCTTGATCAGATTCACAGAATAAGAAAAATTCTGCACCCCTGATTTGCAATATTTGCAGCTAAAAAGTACACCTGCCAGCCCAGGCAAAAGCAGATGTTCAATAGAGAGCTGGTTGGGATTAGGTAACAAGCAGGTATGAATAAAAAAGCAGCAGTATGTGACTTCTGTGTAGTTCGGAATGATGTTGCTCAAGACTGAGAGCTGCATAGTAATAAGAAATGGAAAAGCAATGATGAGAAAAATAATAGAGGTACACAATGGAGAGGAGATTGGATTCTGGTTTGAGGCAGGACTTGGTTCCAATAAAATCTGCCTGGGAAGAGGGCTGGCTTAAACTAGCATTGTTTGCTTTCCTTTGAAGAACAAAAATATCCAAAACATAACAGATGAATATTCCTGGGGCAGAGGTTGGTAATTCAGCTGCAAACCGCAGGAGAGGAAGGATTGCAGGAACCACAAGAGGAAGACAAATTGTAGTCTCATCAAACAACAGAAAAGTCAAGTGCCTGTGTATAAATATACAGCATTTGTATTGAATTATTCCAGGAAAATGCGAGTCTGAAGTGAATCCCAGGTGTTTGACTTCATGAAAATTAGCAAGCCCTGATTAGATTTCCCTCCCAGTCGGTGAATATGAAAGCCCTGGGCAGATGCCTCAGTTCTGGGTGTAGGTAGAGTTACTGTATTCAGGAACCTCTCCTCTGCGTCTCCCATTTTTTTGAAAACAAGTCCCATGCAGCAGCCCCAGTGCCAGCACATGTCACCTTCTGAGCTGCACTCGCTGAGATTTAGATCTCAGCCAAGACTGAAGAATAACAAAGGCTCCTTTGTAATCCTACCATGGGATACAGCCAGGAACAGCTTCAGCAGCTGTTTGAGCACTGCCCTGTCTTTATCAGAACAATCTTAATTGATGTTGGAAGGGATTGAAAGTGCAAACACAGGTGGTTTTAATCCCTTTTTCACTTAACCTCGGCAATGTAGCTCTTCTTTTGGCTGGGTTCAGCAGCCCAGTCATAGAATTCTAGAATGGATTGGGTTAGTAAGGAAGTTAATGACCATCTCATTCCATCCCCCCTGCCTTCCACTGTCCCGGGTTGATCCAAGCCCTGTCCAACTGGCCTGGAACACCTCCAGGGATGGGGTAGCCACAGCTTCTCTGGGCAGCCTGTAGCAGGGCCTTACCGCCCTCACAGAAAAGAATTTCTTCCCAATATTCATCTAAACCTGTCCTTTGTCAGGCTGAACCCATTTCCCCTTGTTCTGTCACTCCAGACCCTTGTCCAAAGTCCCTCTCCAGATCTCCTTGAGCACCTTCAGGCACTGGAAGGAGTTCAGAGGTCTCCCTGGAGCTCTCTCTCCTCCAAGCTGAACAGTCCCAGCTCCCAGCCTGTCTCCAGAGCAGAGCTGCTCCAGCCCTTTGAGCATCTTCACAGCCTCCTCTGGACTGGCTCCAGCAGCTCCACATCCTTCACCATTTCCAGCAAGCAGCCAGAGTTCAATAATTGGGACAAGAGCTATATGGTTCATAAATTGTTATCAACACAGTGACATGACACAGGAACCCTCAAGCCCTGAGGCTCTCTGAGACCAGCTCTGCATCCCTCCCGCGCTGCCAGGAGAAGGGGAGGGCATCACCAGGAGGGATCAGCACTGCCAGGGCAAAGGGCGGACAGAGCCCCGCCCTGTCTGGGCTGGCAGGGTGGCTGATGGAGTCATTAGGATGGATCTGGGGGACGGTTTGGCATTCCACGAGGACAAACGCTGGAGTGTAAAGCACTGTCTGTTCCCGGGAACGACCACCCGGTGGCATTTTGCATTTGTAATGAAACAAGTACAAGTCCCACCTCTGCCTGCCTTCCAGGGAACAGTGAAATACGATCCGGGCTAATGAGGCTGGAGTTAACTGCGTTTTAATTAAAGACTGTCTCTTTTCTAACAGGCTGGAGAGAAGCTCATTACACAGACGTGGGGAGCAAAACCACCATGAGGGTCAGCAGCCAGTTAGACCCTGCAAGTGCTACCTACCACAGTTTATTAAATGCTTGCCTGCGTTGGAGCTCTACCCTGTTATTCCTCATGTGAAAGAGACCAGAAAACTGAGAAAATCAGAGCCTAAACGCACCGGGCACAGCTTTGCCATGGGCTCTGCCCAGAGTCCACTGGCTGTAAGGGCTTCCCATTTACCTAATGCAAATTTGTATTCCTTCTCTGTAGTTGCCCTGAATTAAGATATTTTTAGACCACAAGGTATTTTATTTCTCTTCAGAAAAGGGTTTCCCCTTTGTAATCCCATCCCAAATCCCCTTTCTTTTAGCCTTAGCAGATTCCCACCATCTTGCAAACCCTTTTTTCCCCAAGCTCTCTGTATTTATTAAACCTACAATATCTGACTCCTTATCTGCTTGGCTGGCTGATTTCTTGGGGTTCCTTTGTGAGCTTGGCAGTGAGACAGCAGCAGCATAGGTAGCAAAAAAAAAAAAAAAAAAAAAAAAGGAAGGAAGCCTAATTAAGGGAGGGCAGCAATACATTATGATTTTCAAATTCAAATCAAATATCCACAGACCTTTTTCTGATTCTGTCAAGTATTTAGCATTAGCCTCTTTTTAGTATTCAAGGGAACATGAAGGGGACTAGCAGGAATTAACCAAACTGAGGAGGTACCAGAAATCAAATAATAGATCATTTCCATGAGAGTGAAAAGGAAGAAAGTATTTTACATTGCAATTACAGCTGAAGGTACCTGGGAAATATCAACCTGCTTAACTTCAGCTATCTGAGCAGCTCCTGAGAAAGTGGCAGGACTGACCACATTTTTCAATAAAGCACAGGATTCAGTGTCACAAAATCTGAGCCAAAAAGCAGAAAAAACCCTTAATGTTTTACTTAGTAACAAGCCCCACTGAAAGAGATCCCAGCACATCATCTCACCAGGGGAGGAAATAACACAGCAAGAAAGGGCTGATGTGGAAAATTCATCTCATCACATCCTGGGGGCTCACCACCCTTTTCCACGCCATTCCTGGATGGAAAGCTGCTGCAGGGACGTGAGATGCGTGCTCGGGAGCAGCAAATCCGAGTGCTGGGCTGGCAGGGTGCCAGCAGCGCTCCTGCTCCTCCTCGGAGTCACTGCCCCGTTACCTTGGCGAGCACAGCTGAGAGCAGCTCCAGCACCCAGAGAACGTCTTGTTTCCTGTTACTCCAGCAGCACAACTCTGATTACACATTCTCCCCCTGCTGCTAATTAATTAAATAAAATCAGGAGCACGTTAGCAGTTGCAGAAGGGACTCACCAGTTGGCACACACTGCCTCCAGCCCCCTCCACAGCATCCCTGTGGAACAGAGCTCTTTTTCCTCAGCATTTCAGGGCTGGTGTTCTCCCTCTCCCAATTTTTTTTTCTCACAGAAGGCGCCAAAAAGAAGTTATTTGCATTAGGAGGGATTGTGTTTTGGGCTGATTTTGGACAAGAAGCCGGGTGGGACCTCATCCCTCTCTCTGATGCCTTGGGCTGCCACACTCCGGGTGGGAGTTTGTGCAGCAGCACCTGAACCTCTGCCAAAAAGCATTAAACCCTCTGATTTCGTCTCACAGCACTAATTACTTCTCACAGGGCTTTTGATGCTGCTGAAAAGCTCATTAAATTCCCTCTAACCTGTCACAGCCTTGGCTGAGGGCACAGGGCCCTTGCAGGCCCGGGTGCCTCACGCGAAGCCACCCCGGTGCCACCAGGCAGGCAGCGTGTGGCAGGATGGTCTCATCCAGGACACCATTCACAGGGGTGAAAAGAGAATGGAAAGCTCTGTCAAACATGCTGTAAAATCAGGCAGAGAAATTGCCCTTGACCAGCTGTCTCTCCAGGCCCTGCTTCCAGGGCTGGCACCAGCAAATGGGGCCTTGTGTGCACAGATCTGTCAAAGCCCATGAGAGCAATTCCCAGCCCTGCCTACTCGAAGTGGCATCATTATTGTACCTGACTACTTCAAAGGTGAAAGCATATTCTCTCTAATTTGCTAAATTGACAAATTTACCCCTCTCATGAGACAATCTCATTTCCATCTTCTACCTCTTCAGCTTTGTATGCTCAGAGCGTAACATGAAAAGATTTTACCTTAATTTCTTCTCCAGGAAAGAAGTAATTGATCTTTTATTTGTGGCACTTTAAATTGGCATGTTGACTACAAAAATCCACTGCTCATCACATTGAAGGCTGATCCAATAGTGCCAATTACTCCAGTAATGGAGATCTTTAGAGGGATGGGTGGAAGGGACAGGATCAAAATGGATGGGTCTTCTCAGAGGAAGAAGCAGAATGTGGGAAGATAGCACAGCTTTAAATTAGGATATCTGCAGGGCATGGCAAGACAAAACACAACCCATTCCTCATCCTGTCTCTGGATGGGATTCAACCCACTTGTCCCCAGCTCTGGAAGCATGGTGCAGTCTGGTCCTCACTCCCCTGGCAAATGACAGAGCTGAGCTGATCTCAGCCTGGAATCCCTGTGGATTGACAGTAAGGACTCCTGCAAGATGTAACTCACGTTTGCAACAAGCACAGCATCCACTGGCAGGGAATTATTTGCTCTTCATCCTTCCCACTCTCCAGGTATTTTTCTAGGAAAATCCACTCTCTAGTGTGGACAAGACAGTAGAGATAGAAGGTTCTGTGTGCCCCAAAAAGCCATCAGCCTGTTCACCCCTCAGCTGTCCCACTCACAGCCCCGGCAGCAAACTGGTCACTACTGGCACTGCCTGTGGTCTGAACTGGGAACTGTGGATCACCATCAAGCTTCAAGTGTTTTCTAGTGGGAAGTATTTTACCCAGTTCCCTACAGATTCTGGGTCTGGGCCAGTCCCACAGCAGTTTTGGGGAGTGTTTAGGTCAACAAAGTCTCCCCAGGCTGCAGCTGGAGCTTGGGGCCTCCTTCCAAACTACAGCTCAGTAAAAAATATGTACTAAGGTCACAATGAAAAATCCTCTGCTGAGCCTTCTTTGGTGTCTCTCAACTCCTAATTCTGATTTTAAAATGCTATTTAGGAAGATCAGACTCATCAAAATCAGGACATTTTTGTAAAAATGCTTTTTGAAGCTTTAAGATGGAGGTATTTTCACTGAAGTCATTATTCATCTTACAAGTTTTTCAGAATCCTGTCATTTTGACTTTCCACTCTTATCTCCTGCCAACTTTTACCTGCCCAGAGCCAATTGTTTTGCTGACAGCTGCCATGCCCATGTGCCATTTGCTGAGCATCACCTGCATGAGGCCTCAGGTGCCCACTAAGGAAAACTCACTTCTTCATATTCTTTGCAGAACCAGGGAAGATCTTGCCTGCCCAGTTGGGCAGTGGAAGAGTTTTCTATTCAAACCTACTCTGTGTGGCATCACTGATGTATTTTTGACTCAGAGAAATCTGTTTATTTTCTGCTCTTTAATAAGGAGTGAGCAGCTCCATGAGCAACACCACGGCAGAGGAAACACAAACAGGCTGTTACTCAAACACCATCTCTGAAGGGATTGTGCTCTGCTTTTCAGATGAGATTAAGAGCTCAATTACAGTAGAGAAAGAGGCTTTCATTAAATCACACATACAACATAATAAGGACAAATTACAAAGCTCTTCAGAAGCAAATCTGTGTCAGACTGCTGGGTAAGGAGGCCCTTTGGGGGAAACCTTCAGAGGTTTCTTTTGCCCCTCTGAAGAAATGAGTCCTACACACCTCATCTCACCATGTTTTTGAGGAAAGCTCACAACATGGGGCATCCAGCTCTTTGAATGCCTCTCTTCCAGTGGCAGAGATGAGCAGTATAAGCAAGTACCCCCCAAGTTTGTAATGAGGGGGGTGAAGCCTCGGGTTAGTGCTGATGTGCGCAGTTTAGAAGTGCAATAGTTTGTTCTGCTAACAGAGGAAATCCCAGAAGCTCAGTGTTGTCTCAGTCCCGCATTGGTAAGAGGAGAAGACACGTGGAGTTTAAAGAATTTTAAGGCCCAAGAGCTAAGGGATGAATCAACTACCTAAAGCCAGACCCAGGACATAACTGTTTAATTCCAGCATTCCTGCCATGCTCTCCTGTCTGCAAAAGCCTCCACCAAGAAGCCTGCAGATAAGGAGATGAGGAAAGAACAGATTCAAGCCCCTCACAGAGAGGAGAGAGCTCAGAGACCCTCAAGCCAGAGAGATCCCTCCCTGAGCAGCCAGACCACCCAAACTTTCAAAACCAAAGCTCCAGTGTGCAAATCCCAGGCACATGAACCACAGGCAGAAATACCCACTGGCCTCTGGATTTGCAGGTGACTGTGCAAGTGTGAATCCCTGGAGCTGAGGGTTTGGATGCTTTTCTCCCTCCAAAAATCCAAGGCACTGCATGGCAGAGCTCAAAGTGGACAGCAAAGGGTTACAGGGCTGCCCAGAATCCTGCACCTGGGAAAGGGGAAGTCCAGGTTCAGTCACAGAGTTGTCACCACTTGATTTTGTTCCCTTGTTATTCTGCTCTCCTAGAATATATTATGGTTAATTAAAGGTAGTTAGTTAATTGGATTGTAAGCAGGTGTTGGTTAAAGAAAAAAAAAACAACAAACCACTGTTCCCCTTTAAAATGCCAGACAGGAGATTCATTGAAATTCTCTTTGAAAAGACATCCCCAAACCTCCTGTTGATGAAAACTGTCAAGGAAAAAAGAGCAATGAATGTTTTTGAGGAGATTTCACAACCCAGGCAACTGCAACCCCCATCAAGCATTAGGATTGAGGATTGTCATTCCCACACCAGGAAACCTTTCAAAGACTCAAAAACTGTCATTGAAAAGCAGTGCCAGAATGCACAAAGTTGAACAACAATCCCATGAAGGCATAATATTTCCACCAAGGCCAGGATGAGAGGAGTAGGAGAGGATGACTGGGGCTCTTCAAAAGGCAGACCTCAGAGCTGAGACAGGATTTAATCCTGATATCCCTCTAGTTATCCAGAAAAGGATCAAGACATGTGAGGGAGCTTGGAAAGCCAGAGTGCTCAAAACAGCAGCATGTACCCATAAGGAAGAAGAGGAAATACAGCTGGATACTTCCTAATGCTCTTCTTTGGACTGACTTGGTGTCTGGTGCAGTGAGTCACAGAAA
This sequence comes from Pyrgilauda ruficollis, assembly GCF_017590135.1. Classification (NCBI taxonomy): domain Eukaryota; kingdom Metazoa; phylum Chordata; class Aves; order Passeriformes; family Passeridae; genus Pyrgilauda; species Pyrgilauda ruficollis. The sequence goes on along the minus strand of NW_024526044.1, from coordinate 4,268 downwards.
AGTTGCTCAGAACATGGGTGGCAGAACTGAAAATGCTCACTGGTAAGCAACAGAAAAAAATAAGAGCATATAGGAGTGAGTGTAGTCACAAGGACCTGGAGAAGAAAGAGCCCCAAAAGGCCAGACATGATGTAATATCATCCATAATGAGGGTAAAATACATGTTGCTATTCATCATGTATCCAAAGAATTATAGAATGGTTTGGGTTGGAAGGGACCTTTAAAGGTCATCTGGAATGACAAAGTATTGAAAGGAAGAGAAAAACAGTATCTTAAGTGCCAGGGAAAACTGCATTGAAAGCAACCTAATAGAGTCAAAACAGCAACATCTTATCTTTGAACTAAAGATTTATCAATAACTAATGCTGTCTGCCACTGAGGGGCACACTGAACCAGAATCCCTCCACTCCAGCTTTCCCATGCTGTGCACTCAAAACTCTCCACGCTCCCCAGAGCTCCTGCAGAAACTGGATTTTGTGATGTGACCCCAGCATGGCAGCAGCCCACATGAAGCATCACCACTCCTACAAAATAAGGCAGTTTTTACCTGACTATCAAGCAACATTAAACTCCTCTGGGAAGCACTGGGTGCAGGATAATCAGGAACAGAAGAGGAATGTGTCTGTGGACGAGAGGGCTGGTTAAAATTCTCATTATGCTGTTAAAAGCTGGTTTCATGAGTCTGCCTACAGACAATCATGATTACTTAGTGGCTACTGCAGGGTGAAAAGCCATTTCAGTTTATTAATGTTCTCAGAGCTGCAAACCTGGCAGTGAAATTATTTTTAAAGTGCCTTGTAAAGTTTGTCTCTTCTCAAAGAACATGTCAGACTGATAGACCGCGGTGGGAAATTTATGCCCCAATAAAAGGGAGTTTGAATGCAGTTTAGTAGCACTTGAAATGTTCTGCTCTGAGAAACTGTCCCCAAAGTCCAGGTGGACCTTTCTCCATTGGAACTCTTAGAAATTTGTTGAGGCTATAACTTTGGCATTAATTTTACAGGAGCATTTATAGCCCAAGGGTCAAGACCAAAGCCATAAAATGCTGCTCAAGCCTTGAGATTTCTCACACCAGAGGTAAACTTGTATCTAAAGGTCTGTCTGGAGCCCAGGACTACTAGATTTGCTCTAGTAGAATTCTGTTATAAAGCTTAGCCTGCAATGAAGGTAGACTTTTTTCTTAGCTTCATTAAATATTCCCCCTAAACCAGCATAAATTATCATTTCCCCACTATAATTCATTATTTGTCCACTCCTAATTACTCTTTCTTCTTGCCCTAAGCACGATCCTTGCTCATACAATAGGTTTGATGGCTCCCATTAAATTTATTATTCTACAGACATATGTTGGATTAAAGTTTACCTGAATGAGAGCTTTATCCAACTCCTGCCAGAGCTAATGGAGAAGCTATTTCAACTTATTCAAAGCAGCTGTTATCTCAGAAAGAGGATCATGCTTAAATTAGAATAAAAGTTCCACCAGAAACTGTACTCCTTTGTTTCCCCCAACCTTTCACTAAAAGCCCTCAGTCACTTAAGAGCTTTTTAAATCATTTCATTTCTGTATTCATTACATGGCCAATTATTAAAAGAGCTCTGACCCTGCAGTGCAGTTAATGACCATCTCTGACATATTTCTTACATGTATTTTTTTCCCCACCTGTTCTTCAACAGTAGCTAACCAGGTGCCTTGCCCTTTTTATCTCCTGTTTAATCCATTTACTCTCATCCTCCATGGCACAGCACATGATCATGATGTTTCCACAAAACCAGCCTGCACCAGCCACTATGTCACAACTCATCCATAAAATCCCAATCTTTTACACTTCCACCTCTTCATCTTCCCATCCAGGGAGGGCAGTCAAGGTCAGCCAGATGCAAATGAAGTGTTTGAAGCTGAGGTGTGATGAGGCAGTGATTGCTTGATGAGCACAGGAGGAGGAAAGGTCTTGACTGTGCCTCATTCTTAAATCATCCTCAACTGTGCAGGAAAATTAAGGACAGAGCAGTGATGATCCTTTGACCAGCTTCCCCACGGCATTGTTCTTGGTATGAAGTTAAAGACAGGCAGGTCACACATATTCTCTGACTCCTGCTGGCATGACAACATCAAAAAACAGAAAAAAGATATAATTATCAGGGATTTTCATTGTGTGAGCTCAGGATTCCCCAAGCTCTTGCAAAGGGGGAATGTTCATCGGGCAAAGGATACGAGAAGGAGCCTCAAATTGTCCAAAATCTCAGTAAAAATATTATTTCCTGTGGAACCCTTCACCAAAGCTGGTCACACTTCAGGCCCTTTGTGCAGCCATTTCCTGATGTGCATCTCCCAGTGGGGTGTTCCCACTGCTCCAGGGACCCAGCACAAACCTTATAGCCCCACACCAACACACCCCCAGCAGCTGCACCCTTCCCTCCAAACCTGGGGACCTGCAACAGCCGCCTCTGTGCTGAGCTGAGCCTGTTTCTCCCCAAAACCAGGTGCTCAGTTTATCCTTGAAAAGATTTGCAACAGCATTCTTGTCTTCTTCAAAAGAGCCATCGTTTCACAGCTGCAATCTCCACACTGAGACTTTATTCCCTTAAAGTGTCCAAGTACACAGGCAGCATCGAGGAAGGCACTGAAGTGAGTCAAGTTTAACCCCAAAGAGCTCTCAGCTCCCTGTGAAAGCTCAGACAAGCACTAGAGAAAGAATTAATGCTCCCATAACTGGCACCTAACAGCCACAGGGCAACTGAGAAGTTGGTTTTGGAGAATGAAGAAAAAGCACTAAGTAATAAAAGGTGAGGAAAAATCCATCACTCCAACAGGTAAATGAAGGTAAACCACTTGGAGAAACAGAAGTAGATGGAGGGGAAAAAAATCCACAACTAATAGTGTCCATGACACCCAGAGCCAAAACAAACCCAGGGGATCAGGAAAGAGGTAAGCACGTGCTCCAAACAGCAGAAATGAAGTGAGAGCTCTGGAGGGAACAAAAGAAAGAGGCAGGCTGAAGAAAGGAAAAAATGTCTCCCCACAAGGTGTTTTGGTTTTTTTATTAAGAGTCTCTTGTATCATATGGTGGCAACCCAGAAAAAAAAAAGGTCAGGAGAAGCATGGTTTATTTGGAACATTTCTGCATAGCAGACAGTCCTTGTGCAAATTATTCCATGCAGCACTCACATATTTAATTGCTTCTTTTCCTCTTCCTGGGGAAGCAGAGTTGCTTTATTTACTCCAACCAATATTTTCTCCCTCCTCCCTGGCAAAGAACAAGCTCCCATCCTGGCAAGTGCTCCTGGGTTTACTTAAGGCTCATCACACCCATGCTAAAGAGAGTGGAGCAGGTTAATTTATCACTTGTTCCAGTGATTAACTTGCCCAGCTGCCAGGTTCAAGAGCCCCAGAGTGCCTCAGGTTGTACAGGAGCTCAGAAGGAAAAGCTCCCTTGAATTAAGCTGCTGCCACACTGGCCCTCTTTGCCTGTCAGACACATTCAGCTGCTCTTGCACTGCCCTGTGAAAATCCCCATAAAATACAAGTGAAAATCCCTCATCTCCTGTGAGAAAGCACAGCTGGGTTCTGCTCAGGGCATTTCAAACTACGTGGGGTATTTGTGACCTCCCCTTGCAAAGGGAGCATCTCAGGAAAACCAAAAGTTTCTTTTCATGGACTCACCACACTCAGGACACCTTCCCCTAGATCAGGTTGCTCCAAGTCCCATCCAACCTGGCCTTGAACATTTCCAAGGGTGACACAACCACAGCTTGTCTGAAACCTGTTTTGCTCCTCCCAAATCTAAAATCATACCCATCTTAGCAGCCTCAGAGATAGATTTCTATTAAATAGCTGCATTTTTCTAGGAAAGAAATATGGCAAACCTTGTTTGCATCTAACTTTGCAAAATCAACACAAGCTCTTCAGAAAGGGCTGCCACCCACTTTTCTCATTTTTCCCCATTTGGTGGAACATTTTCATTCTGTTGTTGTTTGGAGCAGTATTTTAATAGATCTGGCTGAGGCTGCTTAAAATAGTACAGCAAGATACTTGTGTGAGGGGTGGAAAACTGAGCTCTTGCACATCCAGTGTTTCTGTTGTTGGAAGTCTTAAATCCCACCTCTCTTGTGCGATGAAATAGGTGCTACTAATCCAATATCTAAAGTATCATGCATCGAGCTGACACTATTTTAAGACTTAAAAAAAAGGAGCCAATTTAAACAAATGTCTGCTCCCTTCCATTTTCTCTGTTCCACAGTATATGACAGAAGACAGGAGAGAAAGATTG
>NW_024526043.1:0-1224 GCF_017590135.1 Pyrgilauda ruficollis | reverse complement strand
TGAGGATATTTTTGGGGTGTTTTCAGGACATTTTTAGGGTATTTCCAGGGTATTTTTGGGGTGTTTTCAGAGTATTTTGAGGATATTTTTGGGCTATATTTTTAGGATATTTCTGGGATAATTCCAGGATATTTTTGGGGTGTTTCCAGGATATTTTTGGGGTGTTTCCAGGATATTTTCAGGGTATTTTTGGGGTGTTTTCAGGATATTTTTAGGATATTTTTGGGGTATTTTCAGGATATTTCTGCAATAATTTCAGGATATTTTTGGGATATTTTTAGGATATTTCTGGGATTTTAGGGTATTTTTGGGGGGTTTTCAGGATATTTCTGCAATAATTTCAGGATATTTTTGGGGTGTTTTCAGGCTATTTTTGGGATAATTCCAGGATATTTTTTGGGGTGTTTCCAGGATATTTTCAGGGTATTTTTGGGGTGTTTTGAGGATATTTTTAGGATATTTTTGGGGTATTTTCAGGATATTTCTGCAATAATTTCAGGATATTTTTGGGATATTTTTAGGATATTTCTGGGATAATTCCAGGATATTTCTGGGATAATTCCAGGCTATTTCTGGGATAATTCCAGGCTATTTTTGGGATAATTCCAGGATATTTTTTGGGGTGTTTTGGGCTACCTTGATGAGGCAGGCGTTGGTCACCAGCTGCTTGGGGTCCACCACGTCCACCAGGGGCTCTTTGATGGCCACGTCCTTGATGCACGACATGTCGAAGCCGTAAACGTTCTCCCACCCTGGGGGGGGAGAGGGAAAAAAAAAATGGGAATTTTGGGAAAATCCTGGAAAATTCCTCAGCCCCAAAAACGTCCTAAAACGCCCCCAAAAAACCTCGCAGCTCCAGCCCCAAAAATCGATTTTTTTTCCCCTGGTTTTTATCATTTTTTTCAATTTTTTTTTCCGTTTTTATTTCATTTTTGGAGGGTCTGAAAAGTCAGATTTTTGCCAAAATTTCCTGAGGTTTTTTGGGAATTTTTCACTTGGATATTTCACCCAAAATTTGGGATCCCCATGAATAAATTCTAAGGCTTCAGCCCCAAAAATCCCTTTTTTTCCCCCCATTTTTTTATCTTTTTTCCCCTTTTTTTTTCCCATTTTTGGAAAATAAAATTCTCCAAAAATTCCCAAAAAATTCCTGTCAAATCCTGAATAAATTCCCAAGAAATTCCTAATAAAATCCCAAAAAAATTCCCACTTTTTGGCACTCAC
>NW_024526042.1:0-1224 GCF_017590135.1 Pyrgilauda ruficollis | reverse complement strand
GGGGCTGTGGAAAGAGGTGCATGTGACATGCAAACAAGCCGTTGTTCTCCCTGGCCTTGGCTAAATAGTGTGAGTGACACGCATGCAGACAGCCTCACAGGTGAACTGGCACCAGAGGTGACCAGAGTCAGGGCCCTTCCCAGAGGCCCAGTGATACTGAAACCCTGAGGCCAAACCCAAGGCAAGGGGGGAGGCACAGAGACCCGCGATTTTCTGGCGACAAGGGTCCGCTTTGGGTCCTGAGGGTGTGAAAGAATGTGTGGAAGTGAATGAGAAATAAAAGTGAGTGAAAGTAGACGAATGAAAGTATATGTAATGTAGATCCTTTATTTTAAGCTTCATTATATCTCCTTGGAGGGAGGTGTATTGTATTGAAAAGTAGTGTGAAAAAAAGTTTTTTTTATTTTTTTTGTGTGTGTAGTCAAAAGAAAGTGGTAATTAGGTTGTTAGAGAAAAGTGAAAAGCAGAGGCAGGGGATGAATAGATAAGATCTTGAAAAATGGGACAGAAATCCATTAAGGTGGATACAGGAAAGAAAAAAAAGAAAATAAAAAAGGGGGGAATAAAAGCATACTAGCAGAGATACCCCAAGATAGCCCTTTGGGAGTTATGTTAGCTAACAGAGATACAACTCCTTGCAAAAGGAGAAAATAAAGGGTATGCAGTAATTGATGGGAAAAACATGCAAACTGGGGAAAAAGGGAAATTAACTTTAAACTAGTAAGCTCAAATTTGTGAATTATATACTTTAAGAAGAACACTAGAATATTTAACACAAAATAAAGGAACTATATATAGTGATTCAAGGTATGCCTTTAGGGTAGAACATACCTTTAAAAATTTGGAAAGGAAGATTACTTATTTCAAGAGGAAAAGGATTAGTACATGAGGAACTTATTTTAGAGGTTTCAGAGGCATTAAAATTACCTAAAAGAGATAGCTATTGAAATAAATGGGCAGGAGATCTTTCTCCTTTTTAATGCCTTTATTAAAGAGATTCAGCTCAGGTGGGGAGAAATCAACAGGTCACGCCCACGCCGCCCCAGCTCCCAGGAGTGGCACGGAGGAAGAGAGTGATGCAGCTTTGTCCGCTGGTCTGCAGGCAGAGCTGGGGACTGCGTCCTCATGAGAGATTAGCAGATTCCTACTTTTCAGTTCAACACTTTGAGTCCTCTCCCTAGTGAAAATCCTTTCAGGTTAGGGTGAGAGGCAAAAAGGATCCAA
>NW_024526041.1:0-1224 GCF_017590135.1 Pyrgilauda ruficollis | reverse complement strand
GGAAAAAAGGAGGAAAAATGGGGAAAAGAGAGGAAAATATGAAAGGAAATTGGGAAAAATGGGGAAAAAAGGGGAATTTAAGGGGGGAGGAAATTGGGAAATACCAAATTCACCCCAAAATCCACCCGCTCCCCCTTGGAGGACCTCGCTCTCGCCCCCTCCCTCAGAAAAACATGGCGGCGTCCTAAGCGGCCTCCCTTCATCTCTATGGTCGTCCCGTCCCCCTCCCTTATTGGGCGACACCGCCCCCGCTGCGTGTTCTGATTGGTTATCAGGAAGAAAGTGGGCGTGGCGTCTTTCACGGGAGTATATAAAGCGAGGCTGGCGGGCGCGCCTTTCTTTCCGTGCCCGCGAACGCGGCGCAGATAAGGTGAGGGGGCTCTCGCCGCCGGTACCGGAGATCTCTTCGGGCCTCCCCCCGCCTATCCAAGAGCCTCTCCGGTGCCACCGGGACCTCCCCGGGATTTACCGGGAGCGGCGGCATCGCTTTAATGCGGGGCTGAGGCCTCGGCAAAGCTCTGAGGCCCGCGCCGAGCTGTGAGGGCGCACGCGCGGCGCTGGCGCCCCCTAGCGGGAAAGGATGGCGCGCATGCGCAGAGCGCGCCACGTGGTTGTTGGGGGGGGGGCCGCTGGAAATTTGGGAATTTTGGGAAAATTTGGGAATTTTGGGATTAAAGAATATCGCGATATGGCCCCGCAGCAGTCGCCATGCCCGTGGCCAGGAGCTGGGTGTGTCGCAAGACCTACGTGACCCCGCGGCGCCCCTTCGAGAAGTCGCGGCTCGACCAGGAGTTGAAACTGATCGGTAAAACCGGGCGGAAAACGGGAAATTTTGGGGATTTGTGAGGGAAAAAAATGGGAATTGTGGAAATTGTGAGGGGGAAAAATGGTGTTTAGGGAGGAACAAAGGGGTTTTCGGGGAAAAAATGGGGTTTGGGGGGGAAATGGGAGTTTGGATGGGAAAAAATTGGAATTTGTGGGGATTTTTGAGGGGAAAAATTCTGGATTTTTGGGGATTCGTGAGGGGAGAAATGGGAATTTTGGGAATTATGAGGGGAAAAATTCAGGTTTGGGAAGGAATAAGGAGATTGGAGGGGAAAAATGGGGTTTAAGGGGGGAAAATGGGGTTTTTGAGGGGGAAAAATTTTGGATTTTGGGGGATTTTTGAGGGGGGAAATTTGGAAAAAAATTGAGGTTTTGAGTGGAAAATTAATAAAAAAGAAG
>NW_024526040.1:0-1224 GCF_017590135.1 Pyrgilauda ruficollis | reverse complement strand
GGAACCCTGGGGACACCAGGAACCACCGGGGGTCACCAGGAATGGCCTGGGGACACCAAGGACTGCTTGGGGACACCATGAGAACCCCTGGGGACACCAAGAACCACCCAGGGCCACCATGGGAGCCCTGGGGACACCAGGAATGACCTGGGGCCACCAAGGACTGCTTGGGGACACCTGGGAACCCCTGGGGACACTGGAAACTGCTTGGGGACACCAGGAACCATCTGGGGACACCATGGGAGCCCTGGGGACACCGGGAATGGCCTGGGGACACCAGGAACCACTTGGGGACATCAGGAATGGCCTGGGAACACCAGGAATGGCTTGGGGACACTGGGAACCGCTTGGGGACACCAGGAGCCACCTGGAGTCACCGTGGGAACCTCTGGGGACACCGGGAATGGCCTGGGGACACCAGGAACCACTTGGGGACATCAGGAATGGCCTGGGAACACCAGGAATGGCTTGGGGACACTGGGAACCACTTGGGGACATCAGGAACCACCTGGAGCTACCGTGGGTACCCCTGGGGACACCGGGAACCACCTGGGGACACCGAGAACCACCTGGGGACACCAGGAACAACCTGGGGCCACCAGGAACCACCTGGGGCCACCGTGGGAGCCCTGGGGACACGGAGAACCACCCGGGGACACTGAGAACCACCTGGGGACACCGGGAATGGCCTGGGGACACCAGGAACCACTTGGGGACCTCAGGAACCACCTGGGGACACCAGGAGCTGCTTGGGGGACACCAAGAACCACCCGAGGCCACCATGGGAACCCCTGGGGACACCAGGAACCACCTGGGGACACCGAGAACCACCTGGGGACACCAGGAACAACCTGGGGGCACCAGGAACCACCTGGGGACACCGAGAACCACCCGGGGCTACCATGGGAACCCCTGGGGACACTGGAAACTGCTTGGGGACACGAGGGGCTACTGAGAACCAAACCACCTGGGGACACCGAGAACCACCCGGGGCTACCATGGGAACCCCTGGGGACACTGGAAACTGCTTGGGAACACCAGGAACCGCTTAGATACACCAGGAACCACCTGGGGCCACTGAGAACCAACTGGGGACACCGTGGGAGCCCTGGGGACACCGGGAATGGCCTGGGGACACTGAGAACCACTTGGGGACACCAGGAACCACCTGGGGACACCAGGAACCACTTGAGGACCTCAGGAACCAGCTGGGGACACCATGGG
>NW_024526039.1:0-1225 GCF_017590135.1 Pyrgilauda ruficollis | reverse complement strand
GGGGACATCACTGGGGATATTCAGGGAAATTTGGGGACATGGGGGACATTTGGAAGCATTGGGGACATCACTGGGGACATTGGGTGGGTTGGGGACATTGGGGACACTGGGGACATCAGGGACTTTTGGATTTTGGGGACGTTTGGGTTTTTTGGGGACATTTGGGGACATTGGGGGACACTGAGGGCATTGGGGACATTTGGGGACACTGGGGCCACAGGTGCCAGAGGTGCCACGGGTGGCATGGGTGACACACACAGGTGACACGGGTGACAGACACAGGTGACAGACACAGGTGACACACACATCGTCATCATCATCATCGTCATTGTCAGCATCATCATCATCGTCATTGTCATAATTGTCATCATCATCGTTGTCATCATCATCATCATTGTCATCGTCATCATCATCATCGTCATTGTCAGCATCATCATCATCGTCATTGTCATAATTGTCATCATCATCGTTGTCATCATCATCATCATTGTCATCGTCATCATCATCATCGTCATTGTCAGCATCATCATCATCGTCATTGTCATAATTGTCATCATCATCGTTGTCATCATCATCATCATTGTCATCGTCATCATCGTCATTGTCATCATCATCATCGTCACTGCCATCATTGTCGTCTTCATCAGCATCAGCGTCAGTGTCATTGTCGTTATTGTCGTCATTGTCATTGTCATCATTGTCATCTTCATCCCATCATCATCGTCATCATCATCGTCATCATCGTTGTCATCATTGTCATCTTCATCATTGTCGTTGTCATTGTCATCATTGTCATTGTCATCCTCATCGTCATCCTCATTGTCGTCATCATCATCCTCATCGTCATCGACGTCGTCATCGTCATCATCATCACTGTCATCTTCACCATCATCGTCATTGTCTTCATTGTCATTGTCATCATCCTCATCCTCACCGTCATTGTCGTCATTGTCATTGTCATCATCCTCGTCATCATTGTCATCGTCATCATCGTCATTGTCACTGTCATCGTCATTGTCATCATCATCCTCATCATCCTCAGCGTCATCATCATCATCATCATTGTCATCGTCATTCTCATCATCATCATCATCCTCAGTGTCATTGCCATCATTGTCATCATCATCATCGTCACTGTTGTCATTGTCATCTTCATCCCATCATTGTCATTGTCATCGTCATCGTCATTGTCAGCATCGTCATCTTCATCCCATCCCATCCATCC
>NW_024526038.1:0-1226 GCF_017590135.1 Pyrgilauda ruficollis | reverse complement strand
ACCCCAGCCCGGATCTCGGGGCCCCCCGCAGGTGCCGGAGGTGCCCCTGGACGGGGCCGAGTTCGAGCTGGGGCCGGCCCGGGGGGTCCCGATGCCCCCCGAGGTGGCCAAAACCTTCCAGCAGCTGGCCGGGGCCCTCAAGAGGCAGCACCAGGTGGGGCACCCCAAAAACGGGGCTGAAACCCCAAAACGGGGGGGGAACCCTGAAAAATGGGGGGGAAACCCTAAAAAATGGGGGGAAAACCCAAAGAATGGGGGAAAAACCCTAAAAATTGGGGGGAAAACCCAAAAAATGGGGGTGAAACCCTAAAAAGGGGGGGGAAACCCTAAAAATTGGGGGGGGGGAAACCCTAAAAATGGGGGCAAACCCCAAAAAATGGGGGGAAATCCCAAAAAATGGGGGTGAAACCCTAAAAAATGGGGGGGAAACCCAAAAAATGAGGGGAAAACCCAAAAAATTGGGGGGAGAAACCCCAAAAAATGGGGGGGAAACCCTAAAAAATGGGGGTGAAGCCCCAAAAATTAGGGGAATGTCCCAAAAAATGTGGGTGAAACCCCAAAATTGGGTATGAAACCCAAAAAACTGGGGGTGAAGCCCCAAAAATGGGAGTGAAACCCCAAAAAATGGGGTAATATCCCAAAAAATGGGGGTGAAACCCTAAAAAATGGGGGTGAAGCCCCAAAAATGGGAGTGAAACCCCAAAAAATGGGGTAATATCCCAAAAAATGGGGGTGAAACCCCAAAAACTGGGGTAATATCCCAAAACTCTCCTTTCTCCTTTGCCTCTTGCCCCCCTCTTTTCCGGCCTTCCTCCCCCTCCTCCTCCTCCTCCCAGATGTGCCTCACCTACTCGCGGCAGTTCGCTCAGCTGGGCAACATCTCCGAGACCACCAGGTGGGCTGGGCGGGGCCAGCAGCCTCCTCCTCCTCTTCTTCTTCTTCCTCCTCCTCCTCCTCTTCCTCCTCCTCTTCTTCCTCCTCTTCCTCCTCCTCCTCTTCCTCCTCCTCTTCTTCCTCCTCTTCTTCCTCCTCCTGCTCTTCCTCCTCCTCCTCCTCCTCCTCCTCCTCTTCTTCCTCCTCTTCCTCTTTTTCTTCCTTTTTTTCTTCTTTTGGTCCTTCCTATTTTTCTTCTTTTTCCTCTCCTTTTTCCTGTCCTTCTCCTTCTTCCTCCTCCTCTTCCTCTGAAGAAGAGGAGGCTGATCCTGGGGGGGGGGATGGAGGAGGTG
>NW_024526037.1:0-1223 GCF_017590135.1 Pyrgilauda ruficollis | reverse complement strand
GTTATGTCCAAGACCTGCTATAAAGGACTTTAATCTCTTCAGTAGTGTATGTTTTTTCATAGTGTGTGTTGTGATATTTATGGTCCCTCAGTCCAGGTTTTAATGGGTGAAAGTGTTGCTGCCATGTCAGTTTCCAGCAGTAAGATAAAAAACAAGAAAAAGGTGGAGTCAGGATTTTTCCTCGGAGACTTGAGTGGAAATTTGCTAAAATCTACTAAAATCTTAGTTGGTCACTTAGTTTATATCCTTCTTGATACAAAGGAATATCACTTGATAGCTAATATTAGTTTGATTTGGAGAATGTTTACTCACATGAGTCATCCTAGTAAAAATCTGCTGGCTCAGACCATACCTCCCCACTGTAGTGCTTGAGCATGGTTGCATAGAGCTCGGCAGGATCTTTTTAGCACAATGATGATAGTACAGTATATTGTGAAAGTAATTGTAATGTGCAGTATATAATTACATGTAATGTATAATTATTTCATAATAGAGAATTGTAGTAAGTATTGCAAAGGTAATTAAAATGTTGTTCACTTTTATATTTTTAAATTCCCCGTTATCACCTTTCTTTGACTTATAAACTAAGAAAAGTTAATTGTTCTCTAACATGGTATTAAAGTGTAGTCTTACTTTATTCTTCATTTTGTTTTGTTTCCAGGTGGAGGCGTAGCTGTTGGAACCCTTCTTCTTATTGGTTAGTATAGAATATATAGATTCTTAAAGCCATATTCTGAAGTGTTTCACTCTTTATTTTGTTCATTAAACAGCCTCTCTTTTCACTGTTTTTTGAAGTCAGACTCTAGGAAAGTATTACTCTCAGGTTCCTTCACTTTGTGTAGCCTTCAGAATGGACTGTTGTCTATCTCAGTAATTACTGGAGGTGAATCAAAATCTTAATTTTAGACAGGCTTGAGCACCCATAAAGAATACCCCAGAAATCTGTTTGAAAACAGGACATTTAGCACATTTCAGGACTTAGTAGCAGAGTGCACACATTAGTTAAGATTTTGTAAACTGCTGTTAGATTCAGACTGTAAATCATCACAAAGGGGTTTTTTAAATTTGGCTGTCTGAGGAAGACGTGCAGTGCAGAACCTCTGAATCTTTTGGTTGCCAGAATCAGCTGAGAGCAAGGTGATGGAACCTGCATTCTGTCAGGAGGTGGATGAGGCACACTGAGATGATTAAATAAATTACACCAGAATTCCCTTTACAGACCA
>NW_024526036.1:0-1226 GCF_017590135.1 Pyrgilauda ruficollis | reverse complement strand
CCTTGCCAGCATGTTGCCACAGTTCCAACTACCGCAAAACTGCTGATATATCTCGCCCACAAGCCCAAGATTTTTGCTCATTCCTGCTGGCTCTGATGGTAACTGTACCAAAAAGGGAGAGTGACTGCAGGTAAGGAGACTTACCGGGTCCCTGGTTCTGTTTCTTGTTAATGCCCTAGTTATTGTTTTGTTTTGCCTTGTCATACATACTAGTAAAGAACTGTTATTTCTATTCCCATATCTTTGCCTGAGAACCCCTTAATTTCAAAATTATGATAATTTGGAGGGAGGGAAGGAGGGGGTTTACATTCTCCATTCCAAGGGAGGTTTTCTGCCTTCCCTAGCAGACACCTGACTTGTAAACCAAGACACAGCCCTAGCCAGCTTCAACTCAAACTGAACTTTGGATGCACAATTTTTTTTGCTGTAGTGGTGACCAGCACACATCTGTATTCCTCCCATGTAATCCAAGCTTGCTTTCACTTTCCTTTTTGTCATCTTAGCTCCAAAGGTCTCTGCTCAGCCAAGCTGACCTCTCTCACTTGCTTGACTTCCAGCATTTTGGAATTGCCAAATCCTGTGCTAATAGAAGGTGATGCTTAAAAAGTGACCAACACTGACAGGTCCCAGCACTTTCTAAAGCATTTTACCTGGGACCTCACTAACTAATTCTCTGAGCAACCTGCAGGCAGTGCTCCTCATATGCAGGAGATCCTCATCTTGAATATTGCCTAGGAAAACTATGCCTTACAATTCATTGTGAGAGATCATTTGTATGCGGGTTTTTTGGTTTCTTTATTTTGTTTGTTAGATGGTGGGGCTGTGTTTCCACCCCTGGGGCAGTCAGTTCCAGATGTACTGCACGTGCCTCCAGGTGAAAGCAAACTGAGGCTTGCATTCTGCTGCCAGAGGAATGGAGAAAAATGCCTTACCAATGTAAATAGTGGTATATCACTTTGCTGCCTTCAACTTCAGCTTGTATTGGAGTTCCAGCATGTCCAGCACAGCAGTGCTCAGCAGTGGAGTCACTTCATTCAAGGCACGATATTCCAAAGTTGTAGAGGATTTTGTGGACAGTTAGCTAGCTGACAAAGGTCACTATGCCCCTGCTGCAACAGCTGCATGGAGGAGAGGTTCGTTAGCTAGAGAAGTGAAGAAAGGATAAGAAAAGTCCAAACAGAATAACCACAAGAATGTATAAGTAGGCATAGTTAGCTGATAAGTAA
>NW_024526035.1:0-1227 GCF_017590135.1 Pyrgilauda ruficollis | reverse complement strand
AAAGAATTTCTTCATAATATCCTATGTAAACATCCTTTTCGGTTTAAAACTATCCCCCCTTATCCTGTCACTGTCACTGCATGCCCTTAACAGTAAAAACTCCATTGTTCTTGTGGGGTCCCTTCAGGTACTGGAAGGCTGCAATTATGTCACCCTGGAGCCTTTTCTTTTTCAGCTTGAACAATCCCAATTCACTTAGCCTTTCTTTGTAGGAGAGGTGGTTCATCCTGCTAATCATCTATAGTTTAGCAATAAATTCCAGAATCAATATGTCAAGTAAGAGAGGGTTAAAGCTTTTTGGTATCAATGTGCTTTCCACTCAAAAAGTTGTGAAAATTGTAGCAGAGGCAGGATATTCCTGCTGAACATTAAAATCTAGATTAAATTGAGGTTATGTAATTGTTACATCTCAAAGTAGATATTAGTGGCATTTACTACAGAGAGGAGGTTTTTGCCTGACAAATACATTGAATCTTGAAAGTATGTGGTTTCAGATCAATGAAGGTATCAGATACTTAATTTTTGTGACATTTTCTACATCTTTACTTACTTTCATAATCAAATTTTTATGGGGGAACCCTGCTAAAAATTTATGAAAATCGGTGTAATTACTGATTCTGAAATATGAACGTATTTCCTCAGAATACTTTGGGATATTTAAGGTTCTCTGTCTGTACTTTAAAATAACTTCTAAGTTCTTAAATGCCTTTAAAAATCTAGCAAGTGCTTCTGTTGGGCTTAGGAAGACAGATTTGGTGCATTCTTAAAAAGAATTATCCACAGAATACAAATAGTCCTATTATCCTGAAATGAGCAGGGACACCTTCAAGTCCATCAGTTGACCAACCTGTCCAACCTGACCTTGAATGTTTCCAGGGATAGGATATCTACTATCTCTCTGGGCAGCATATGCCAGGGTTTTATCACCCTCATTGTAGAAAACTTCTTCCTTATATTTAATCTAAAACAACCCCCATTCAGTTTAAAACCATTAGCCCGTGTCCTATTACAACAGACCCTGCTAAACTCTTTGTCCCCCATCTTTCTTGTAGCCCCCTTCAAGCACTGGAATGCTGCTCTAAGGTCTTCTCCAGGCTAAGCAACCCCACTCTCTCAGCTTGTCTTTATAGGAGAAGTGCATCAGCCTTCTGAGCAGCTTTGTGGCCGCCTCTGGACTCACTCCAGCAGGTCCATGTTGGAGACCCCAGCTCTGGATGCAGCACTGCA
>NW_024526034.1:0-1228 GCF_017590135.1 Pyrgilauda ruficollis | reverse complement strand
CTGTATTACAGTCGCGAAATAAATTTTTCATTTATTACAATGTGGTGACCGCCCGACGAGATCTGATAAGGATTCCAGGGTCCTCCCTTTCGAAGTCCAGGTGGTGCCCCGCTGAATTCAGCGGCCGGATGAAATTGGGGTAGCCCAGCGGAACCAATCAGATTAAAACAAACTTTTTGCAGCCTAAAAAAGAAAGCCACAGTCAAAAGGCAGGTACGGGCCCAGAGCTCTCGAGGACAGAGATAGTGCTCCGTGGAAGCCGGCTATTTTTACCCGTAAAGTCTACGTGCACGAAGACTCCACACGGGAAAAGGAACCGTAAGTATCGTGTGGTTGGGTGGGGGAGTGGTCGTGTGTGTGTGTGTGTGAGACGTGATATTATCACGAAGCGAGTGCGGACCCCAAGATCGCAGTTCCATCTTTCCCGTGAGGGAAACGGGTCGGTCGTGGGGGAAGAGTGTGGAAAGTCGTTTGAAACTCACATTAACCCAAAGGAGCCCTGGAAAGGAGTCCGGGGAGGGCAGGGGGTTGTTCGAACACACACATTAACCCAAAAGAGCCCTGGAAAGGAGTCCAGGGAGGGCAGGGGGTTGTTGGACCACTGGCTGGATCGGGAGGAACGACGAACCTCGCTGGATCCAGGAATAAGGTAAGAAAGCTCATAAGTTGTTGACTAAAAATCCGTAGTTCAGTTTGCTATGTGACTACTAGGTCAGCAACGGTTTTTGGTATACCAGTAAAAACAGGAGAAAGCAGTTCTGCAACTAAAATAGGCTTAAGAAGGTAAGTAAGGCATAAAACAGGGGGTAGAAGTGAGTGGCATGGAGCTGTCTTGGTGTAGCCCACAGAGCGGACTAGAATCAGAAAGCGGTGCAGGTAAGGCACGGCTGATCCCAGCCCCCCCCCCCCCCCCCCCCCCCCCGCCTGAGAAGTAAAGTTTTTTTTTCTTGGTTGTTTGCCACTGGCGAACAAGCGGCACGGGCGGGACCCAGGCCGGTGAGCGGCGAGCGGGAGTGGGAGGGAAAAGATCTCGGGCCGGGGAAATGTACAAGTACCTGAAGGCGCAGCAAACCTATTGGGAGACGCACGGGCTGAAACTACAAGTTGTTTTAAAACATTAACAAAAGGATTGTTAACTGGAGTGAAGTTTTTGAGATGAACAGAGCATTTTGGCTAAGAATCATAAACAAGCTAGCGGATCGAAGGTTTAAAAGTATTCAAAGTGCTC
>NW_024526033.1:45585-48949 GCF_017590135.1 Pyrgilauda ruficollis | reverse complement strand
TGGACAGAGCCGGAGCTGGCTCTGCTCCGCGGGGCTGTGTCATGATTTCAGACCTCCCAAAACCATCCCAAATCTCCCCAAAATCCCCCCAGGTCCTGCTGGACAGAGCCGGAGCTGGCTCTGCTCCGCGGGGCTGTGTCATGATTTCAGACCTCCCAAAACCATCCCAAATCTCCCCAAAATCCCCCCAGGTCCTGCTGGACAGAGCCGGAGCTGGCTCTGCTCCGCGGGGCTGTGTCATGATTTCAGACCTCCCAAAACCATCCCAAATCTCCCCAAAATCCCCCCAGGTCCTGCTGGACAGAGCCGGAGCTGGCTCTGCTCCGCGGGGCTGTGTCATGATTTCAGACCTCCCAAAACCATCCCAAATCTCCCCAAAATCCCCCCAGGTCCTGCTGGACAGAGCCGGAGCTGGCTCTGCTCCGCGGGGCTGTGTCATGATTTCAGACCTCCCAAAACCATCCCAAATCTCCCCAAAATCCCCCCAGGTCCTGCTGGACAGAGCCGGAGCTGGCTCTGCTCCGCGGGGCTGTGTCATGATTTCAGACCTCCCAAAACCATCCCAAATCTCCCCAAAATCCCCCCAGGTCCTGCTGGACAGAGCCGGAGCTGGCTCTGCTCCGCGGGGCTGTGTCATGATTTCAGACCTCCCAAAACCATCCCAAATCTCCCCAAAATCCCCCCAGGTCCTGCTGGACAGAGCCGGAGCTGGCTCTGCTCCGCGGGGCTGTGTCATGATTTCAGACCTCCCAAAACCATCCCAAATCTCCCCAAAATCCCCCCAGGTCCTGCTGGACAGAGCCGGAGCTGGCTCTGCTCCGCGGGGCTGTGTCATGATTTCAGACCTCCCAAAACCATCCCAAATCTCCCCAAAATCCCCCCAGGTCCTGCTGGACAGAGCCGGAGCTGGCTCTGCTCCGCGGGGCTGTGTCATGATTTCAGACCTCCCAAAACCATCCCAAATCTCCCCAAAATCCCCCCAGGTCCTGCTGGACAGAGCCGGAGCTGGCTCTGCTCCGCGGGGCTGTGTCATGATTTCAGACCTCCCAAAACCATCCCAAATCTCCCCAAAATCCCCCCAGGTCCTGCTGGACAGAGCCGGAGCTGGCTCTGCTCCGCGGGGCTGTGTCATGATTTCAGACCTCCCAAAACCATCCCAAATCTCCCCAAAATCCCCCCAGGTCCTGCTGGACAGAGCCGGAGCTGGCTCTGCTCCGCGGGGCTGTGTCATGATTTCAGACCTCCCAAAACCATCCCAAATCTCCCCAAAATCCCCCCAGGTCCTGCTGGACAGAGCCGGAGCTGGCTCTGCTCCGCGGGGCTGTGTCATGATTTCAGACCTCCCAAAACCATCCCAAATCTCCCCAAAATCCCCCCAGGTCCTGCTGGACAGAGCCGGAGCTGGCTCTGCTCCGCGGGGCTGTGTCATGATTTCAGACCTCCCAAAACCATCCCAAATCTCCCCAAAATCCCCCCAGGTCCTGCTGGACAGAGCCGGAGCTGGCTCTGCTCCGCGGGGCTGTGTCATGATTTCAGACCTCCCAAAACCATCCCAAATCTCCCCAAAATCCCCCCAGGTCCTGCTGGACAGAGCCGGAGCTGGCTCTGCTCCGCGGGGCTGTGTCATGATTTCAGACCTCCCAAAACCATCCCAAATCTCCCCAAAATCCCCCCCCCGGGACCCCCCCCCCAAAAAGCTGAATTTCGCCCAGGGAACGGTTTGGGGGGGGGGATCCCCAAAAAAACCTCAAAATTTGGGGGACTCCCCCTAAATTTGGGGGGTCCCCTCAACCCTTCCCCTTTTTCCAGCAGCCTGAAATTGGAGCCCCCCCTTGGAACCCCCAAAACTTCTCGAAGGGGGGTCCCCAAAACCCCCTGGACCCCCCCAAATTCCTCCCTGAACCCCCAAACTTGGGAGGTCCCCAAATCTCCCTCAATTTTGGGGTCCCCCCTCCCAATTTTTGGGGTCTTCCTCAAGAGACTCCTCCCAGTTTTGGGGGGCCCCCCCTTTGTCGCCCCAATAAAATTTTGGGGTGTCCCCCCTGCTTTGTCTCCGTGTCGTGTTTTGGGTCTTGGTTCGATTGTGGGGTTCCCCCTCCCCAAAATTTGGGGTCCCCCCCATTTTTTGGGGTCCGTCCCCGTTTTTAGGGCCCCCCCCATTTTTGGGGTCCCCCCCATGAGTCAGGTTTGGGTTTGAGCCTTTATTGGGGTCACACCGAAGACGAGACTGGGGGGGGGTCCCCAAATTTTGGGGTCCTGGAAGGTTTGGGGGGGAAATTTTGGGGTGTTTGGGTTGATTTGGAGGTTTTGGGGTTGATTTTTGGGGTTTCTGGGGCTGTTTTGGGGTGCCTGAGGATGATTTTTGGGGTGCCTGGGAGTGGTTTGGGATTTCAGGGGAATTTTGGAGGTGTCAGAGGGGAATTTTGGGGTGCCCTGGGTAGATTTAGGTTGTCCCAGGTGAGGTTCTTAGGATTCCTGTGTGGATTTTGGGGTGTCCTGGAATAATTTTGGGTATCCTGGATGAATTTTGGGGCTCCTGGGTGACGTTTTTATGATTTCTTTGTGGGTTTTGGGTATCCTGGATGAATTTTGGGGTGTCCTGGGTGGGTTTTTTGGCTTCCTGGTGAGATTTTGGGGTGCTCCGGGTAGATTTTGGGGTGTCCTGGGTGGATTTTTAGGATTCCTGGATGGATTTTGGGGTGTCCCGAGTGGGTTTTGGGGTGCCCTGCGTGAGGTTTTTAAAATTCCTGGGTGTATTTTGGGGTGGCCTGGGTGAGGTTTTTAGGGTTCCTTGGTGGACTTTGGGGTGTCCTGGGTGGATTTTGGGTTCCTGGATGAGGTTTTTAGGGTTCCTTGGTGGGTTTTGGGGTATCCTGGATGAATTTTGGGGTGTCCTGGGTGGGTTTTTTGGGTTCCTGGATGGACTTTGGGGTGTCTCGGGTGGATTTTGGGGTGTCCCAGGTGGATTTTGGGGTGTCCCAGGTGGATTTTGGGGTGTCCCAGGTGGATTTTGGGGTGTCCCAGGTGGATTTTGGGGTGTCCCAGGTGGATTTTGGGGTGTCCCAGGTGGATTTTGGGGTGTCCCAGGTGGATTTTGGGGTGTCCCAGGTGGATTTTGGGGTGTCCCAGGTGGATTTTGGGGTGTCCCAGGTGGATTTTGGGGTTCCTGGATGAATTTTGGGGTGTTCTGGGTGGGTTTTTTGGGTTCCTGGATGGATTTTGGGGTGTCTCGGGTGGATTTTGGGGTGTCCCAGGTGGATTTTGGGGTGTCCCAGGTGGATTTTGGGGTGCCCCGGGTGGGTTTTGGGGTGTCTCAGGTGGATTTTGGGGTGCCCCGGGTGGGTTTTTTGGGTTCCTGGATGGA
>NW_024526033.1:2155-44467 GCF_017590135.1 Pyrgilauda ruficollis | reverse complement strand
TTTGGGGGCTCCCCGGTGTATTTTGGGGTGCCCCGGTGGGGTTTTTTGGGTTCCTGGATGGATTTTGGGGTGCCCCAGGTGGGTTTTGGGGTGCCCCGGGTGGATTTTGGGGTGTCTCAGGTGGATTTTGGGGTGCCCCAGGTGGGTTTTGGGGTGTCCCGGGTGGATTTTGGGGTGCCCCGGTGGGTTTGGGGGCTCCTACAGGGGCTGGCAGCGCTCCTGGCGGCTGTAGAGCTCGAACTGGCTCTTCCAGCGCATCATGTACGAGCTCCAGCGGTGGAATTCCAGGCGCCACTGCCGCTCCGCCTCCTCCATGGGCCCTGCGGAACCCCGAGTCTCAGCTGGGGACCCCGAAATCGAAACCGGGGACCCCAAAAACCCCAAAAACCCCCCCACAAAACGCCCTGAACTGGCCCAAAATCCCCTAAATCCGGTTTGTCCCAGAACCTGCGTGAATCCACCCAAAATTCCCGGTGCTGCTGCCGCTCCGCCTCCTCCATCAGCCCTGGAGAACCCCAAATCTGAGCTGGGGACCCCAAAATCTGAACCAGGGACCCCAAAAACTCCCAACCCCCCCCAAGAAACCCCTAGAAACCACCCCAAAACCCCCTGAAACTGACCCCAAATCCCCCAATGCCCCCAAATGTCCCAACGTCCTCGGTGCCATCCCCGTGTCCCCTCTGTGTCCCCAATGTCCCCTCAATGTCCCCAATGCCACCAGGTGTCCCCAGTGTCCCTGTGTCCCCATCACCCCAACATCCTCTCAATGTCCCCAATGTCCCAAATGTCCCCAATGTGTTCCTAAATCCCACAATGTCCCCAATCCCCCCCCGGTGTCCCCTCACCGGTGACGTTGAGCAGCTTGGGCAGGAAGCGCGTCCAGAAGGCGCAGGCCTGGGCGCGCAGGCCCTGGGCCACGGCGAGCGGCCGCGCGTTGAGCCGGGCGTAGCTCTGCCCCGCCGCCGTGTAGGACGGCCAGCGCCGCTCGCGCTCCGACGGCTCGTTGGGGTCCCTGCGTGGAGTCAACGTGGCTCGACACAACCGAGGTCATCCAACCCAATCCAACCCAACCCAACCCAACTCAACTCAACCCAACTCAACTGAGGTCATCCAACCCAACCCGACCCAACTCAACTCAACTCAGCCCAACCATGATCATCCAACTCAACCCAACTATGGCCATCCAACTCAACCCAACCCAACTCAAGCCAACAACGTCATCCAACCCAACCCCACTCAACTCAACCAAGGTCATCCAACCCATCTGACCCAAACTCAACCCAACCGAGGTCATCCAACCCAACTCAATTCAACTCAACTCAACCCAGCCAAGGTCATCCAACCCAACTAAATTCAACTCAACCCAACTCAACCAAGGTCATCCAACCCAGCCCAACTCAATTCAACCTAACCGAGGTCATCCAACTCAACCCAACCGAGGTCATCCAACCCAACTCATCTCAACTGAACTCAATCCAACCCAACTCATCACAATTTGACTCAGCCCAACCGAGGTCATCCAACCCAAGTGATCCCAACTCAATCCAATCCAACTCAACGCATCCCAAGTAATCCCAACTCAACCTAACTGAGGTCATCCAACCCAACTGATCCCAACTCAACCAAGGTTATCCAACCCAACTCATCACAACTCAACTCATGTCAACTCATCCCAACTCATCCCAACTCAACCCAACTGAGATCATCCATCCCAACTGATCCCAACTAAACCAAGGTTATCCAACTCAACTCATCACAACTCAACTCAACTCATCCCAACTCAACGCAACCTAACTCAACCCAACTGAGGTCATCCATCCCAACTCATTGCAACTCATCTCATCCCAATCGAGGTCACGCAACTCAATCTCAACCCAACCCATCCCAACTCAACACAACTCAATCCCAACTCAATCCAATCCCGTTCTAACCCATCCCATCTCAACACAACTCAATCCCATCCCGTTCTGACCCATCCCAACTCAACCAAACCCAACTCAACCCATCTCCAACCCAGGCTGTACCCGGTGCGGGCAAAGTTGCCCCAGTATCTCATGATGCGCCGGCTCAGCGCCTCCTCCTCGGCCGTGTAGTTGAGCCCGGGGTTCAGCGGCTGCCCGAACACGAACTCGATCTCGTAGCCGTGCGGCACGCCCATCCACGGCGGCCACAGCAGGTTGGAGGCGCGGTGGTCGAACAGATAAGCGAAGACGGTGCCGCCGCGCTCGGCCCAGCGCTGGGCGAAGTGCATCAGCGGGCACACCACGTTGTGGTCGCCCACGATGTCGTCCAGCGCCTCGCGGTTCTTCACCGGGTTGTCCTGGTCCAGCCAATCGGTGTACTGCAGCACCACGGCCTCGGCCGCCAGCTCGTTGGCCTGCGGCACGCCCAGCCGGACCCCGCCCAGGAACTCCTCGCGGCTGATCAGGCTCTCGTTGTCCTTGCCGAAACCCGGCACGCCGTACACCAAGAAATAGGTGCCCTCGTCCTGCACGGCGCCCAGCAGCACCTCGGCCTCGGCGCGGCCCGGCGCGCCCAGCAGCGCCTCGGGGGTGTCGGCCAGGAACTCCCCGTCCACCACGGGCACGAAGGCGAAGCGGAACACGCCCTGCTGCGGCAGCACGGCCGCCTCGTGCTCCACCAGCTGCGGCGGCGGCGCGGCGCGCAGGCAAGCCAACAGCTCGGTCTCGTTGGTCACCGCCCCGCCGGCGCCCACGCCGCCGCAGCCCACCAGCCGGCCCAGCCACGCCGCGCGCCGCCGGCCCTCGGCCGCCCCCACGGTGGCCCAAGGCCCGTTGGGCGAGCCGCTCTGCAGCACGGCGCGGCGGAACAGGGCGCGGCTGCCCCCCGACAGCAGGTGCAGCCCCACCGAGGCCGCGCCGGCGCTCTCGCCGAACAGCGTCACCGCGCCGGGGTCGCCGCCGAACGCCGCGATGTTGGCCTGCACCCAACGCAATGCCAACCGCTGGTCCAGCAACCCCACGTTGCCAGGAGCTTCGGGGTGACCCGGCAACGCCAAAAACCCCAAAGCGCCCACCCGGTAGTTCATGGAGACCACCAAAACCCCCTCGGCCGCCGCCAGGAATCGCCCGTCGTAGACGTCCAGCGAGGCGGCGCCGCTGTAGAAGCCGCCGCCGTAAATCCACACCAGCACCGGCGCCGGCGTTTCGGGCCGCGGCTCCGGCGCCCAAATGTTGAGGTACAAACAATCCTCGCTCATCTCGCGGTTGGGGTTCCACATCTCGGAGCCGCCGAAGCCGGGGAACATGGTGTCCACCGGCTGGAAGCAGGCGTGGGGGTGGGAGAGGGCGTCCAGGACCCCTCCCCAAGGCCGGGCAGGGCGGGGAGGGGCGAAGCGCAGGGGTCCCACGGGGGGCTCGGCGTAGGGGATCCCCAAAAAGGCGGCCACGCGCGAGGAGGGGCCGGCGGGGACGTGGAAGCCGCGGACGGCGCCGGCGGAGGTGGCCACCAGCAGCTCCTCGGGGGTGGCCGGGGAGGGGGCGGCGAGGAGGAGGAGGAGGAGGGGGAGGAGGAAGAGCTGGAGCGGGGCGGGGGGCGGCGGGGACGGGTGACCCCCCATGGCGGCGGAGGCTGCGGAGAGAGAGAGAGAATTTGGGGGGTCAGCAGAGGAGGGGTTTGGGGGTGACCTCGTGGGTGGGGTCCTCGTCGCGGTTCCCGCCGCTGACGTGTCCCCAGGTGTGTCCCCAGGTGTGTCCCCAGGTGTGTCCCCAGGTGAGGCCCCTCCCCCTCCGTGGCCGCCGGCCAAGGGTCACCCGCCCCTCCCCCCCTACGGGGCCCGCGGTGACGTCATGGGGAAACCCCCGGGGAGACACTGGGAGACACTGGGAGGGACTGGGATGCACTGGGAGAGACTGGGATGGACTGGGAGGGACTGGGATGGACTGGGATGGACTGGGATGAACTGGGATGGACTGGGATGGACTGGGATGAACTGGGATGGACTGGGATGGACTGGGAGAACCTGGTGGCCACCAGAAGATACTGGGAGAGACTGGGGAGACACTGGGATGTACTGGGATGGACTGGGAGGGACTGGGATGGACTGGGATGGACTGGGATGGACTGGGAGGCACTGGGAGAGCTCAGAGGGACCCCCAGGCCCGCGACCCCTCCCCAGTTGAGCCCCCAGCCGTTCCCAGTCCGCCCAGTTTGGGTCATCAGCGACCCGCTGAGGTGGCACCGACCCCTGCGTGTCCCCCTTGTGAGCCCGGTGACCCCTGGGACCCCCCGATGTCCCCAGAGGCCACCAGGACCCCTCAATGTCCCCAGTGACTCCTGTGACACCTCCCTGTCCCCATCCCCGTGTCCCTGGTGCCACCAGGCCACCTCAACATCCCCCCTTGTGTCCCCAGGGACCCCTTGGACCCCTCAATGTCCCCAGGGGCCACCAGGTCACCCCAGTGTCCCCACCCCCGTGT
This sequence comes from Pyrgilauda ruficollis, assembly GCF_017590135.1. Classification (NCBI taxonomy): domain Eukaryota; kingdom Metazoa; phylum Chordata; class Aves; order Passeriformes; family Passeridae; genus Pyrgilauda; species Pyrgilauda ruficollis. Next base: position 40,028 of record NW_024526033.1, on the reverse strand, counting down.
CCCCGCTGATCTCAGTGCCACCCCAGTGTCCCCATCCCTGTGTCCCCACTGGTCTTGGTGTCACCTCCATGTCCCCCAACCCACCAATCCGGGTGTCCCCTCCTGTCCCCACCCCGGTGTCCCCCTCGATCTTGGGACACCTCAATGTCCCCGTCCCTGTGTCCCCATGGATCTCAGTGCCACCTCAATGTCCCCATCCCCGTGTCCCCACTGGTCTTGGCGTCACCTCCATGTCCCCCAACCCACCAATCCCAGTGTCCCCTCCTGTCCCCACCCCGGTGTCCCCCCCGATCTCGGTGCCACCCCCGTGTCCCCCCCGCCGTGTCCCCGCGCGGTGACACCGCTGGATGGAGGAAGCTCCGAGCGCGGGGCGCGGCCGCCACATTCTCCGGCGTGTGTGTCACCTGCGTGTGTCACCTGCGTGTGTCACCGCCTGTCACCCCCCCCGCCCACCTGCGCCACCCGTGGGGACAAAGGTCCGGGGCCACCCACTGTCCCCCCCCCTCCCCCCCGATATTGTCCCTGTCACCGCTGGCTCCGGCCCCAGTTGGGGACAGGACGTGGCCATGGCGGGGGGGACATCGGGGAGGGTCCTGGTGGTCCTCACCTGCGCCATCACAGGTGAGGGGACAGGGGGACATCGGGAGGGGACATCGGGAGGGGACATGGTGGTGGTCTTCACCTGTGCCATCATAGGTGAGGGGACAGGGGGACGTCGGGAGGGGACATCGGGAGGGGACATCAGGGAGGGTTCTGGTGGTCTTCACCTGTGCCATCACAGGTGAGGGGACGGGGGACATCGGGAGGGGACATGGTGGTGGTCTCTGGGTGGCCTTCACCTGCGCCATCACAGGTGAGGGGACAGGGGGACGTCGGGAGGGGACATCGGGAGGGGACAGAGGGAGGGGACATCGGGGAGGGTCATGGTGGTCTTCACCTGTGCCATCACAGGTGAGGATGAGGAGGGGACAGGGGGACATCAGGGGAGGAGGAGGAGGATGGTGGGGACAGGCTGGAGGGGACAGGAGGGTGAGGAGGAGGGTGAAGAAGAGGGAGATGAAGAAGAGGAGGGTGAAGAAGAGGAGGATGAAGAAAAGGGAGATGAAGAAGAGGAGGGTGAACAAGAGGAGGATGAAGAAGAAGAGGTTGGAGAAGAGGAGTAGGAGGATGAAGAAGAGGAAGAGGAGGAGGATGTTGAGGAGAGGTTGGAGGGCACAGGGGGATGATGGTGAGGAGGATGAGGGTGAAGAAGAGGAGGATGAAGAAAAGGGAGATGAAGAAGATGAGGGTGAAGAGGGAGATGAAGAAGAGGAGAATGAAGAAAAGGGAGATGAATAAGAGGATGAAGAAGAGGAGTAGGAGGATGAAGAAGAGGAGGAGGATGGTGGGGACAGGCTGGAGGGGACAGGGGGATGAGGGTGAGGAGGAGGAGGGTGAAGAAGAGGGAGGTGAAGAAGAGGAAGATGAAGAAAAGGGAGATGAAGAAGAGGAGGACAAAGAAAAGGGAGATGAAGAAGAGGAGGATGAAGAAGATGAAGAAGACGAGGAGGAATTGGGGTTGGAGAGGTTTGAGGAGTTTAGATCTGAAGGTCCTGGAGGAGGAGGAGGAGGATGAAGAAAAGGGAGATGAAGAAGAGGAGGGTGAAGAAGAGGAGGAGGAGGATGAAGAGGGTGAGGAAGAGGAGGAATTGGGGTGGGGGAGGTTTGAGGGGTTCAGATCCAAAGGTCTTGGAGGAGGAGGAAGATGAAGGGGATGAAGAAGAGGAAGAGGAGGAGTTGGGGACGGAGGAGTCCATGGTCTGAAGGGGTTGGAGGAGGAAGAGGAGGATGAAGAAGAGGAGGATGATGACGAAGAGCGGGAGGAATCGGGGTTGGAGAGGTTGGGGGGGGTCCGTGGTCTGAAGGGGTTGGAGGAGGAAGAGGAGCACGATGAGGAGGAAGAGGAAGCGGTGAAAGGTGGAGACGATGGGGAGAGGCTGGAGGAGGATGAAGGGGGGGAGGAGGAGGAGGAGGAAGAGGAAGATGAAGGTGGAGACAACCAGGTGAGGTTGGATTGGTCAGTGCTGAGGCTGGGATGAAGGTCTGGGAAGAAGAGGAGGATGAAGGACAGTGGAGAAGATGAGGAGGAAGGTGAAGAGGAGCAGGGGGAGGATGAAGGACATCAACAAGAGATGAAGGCCTTGGAAGAGGAGGAGGAGGAGGAGGAAGGTGGAGAAGATGGCAGGAGGTTGGGGAGGGTCCCCATGGAGGTTTGGGATGGTCTGGGAGGAGGAAGAGGAGGAGGAAGAAGAGGAAGAAGAGGAAGGTGAAGATGAAGATGGCAGGGGGTTGGGGAGGATCCATGTGGGAATGGTCTGGGAGGAGGAGGAGGAAGAGGAGGAAGGTGGGGCTGATGGAGGAGGTTGGAAGGGGACAAGAAGAAACCTTGGATGAAGGCCTTGGAGAAGGAGGAGGAAGAGGAGGGTGAAGATGAAGGCGGGTGGAGGAGAGGGGGGAACGTTGGATGGGTCAAGGGCCAGAAGGAGGAGGAGGAGGAGGAGGAAGGTCAGGGTCTCCTCCCTGGGGGGGCCTTGAGGGTCTCTGCTCACCCTGGACCCTCCCCTGCAGCCGCCGTGGTGGGGACAACCCGAGCAGAAGTGACCTCAGCAGAGACCGTGGAGACCCCAGGGACCACCCTGAGCACCTCAGAGACCACCCCGACCATCACAGGGACCACCCCGAGCACCACAGGGACCACCCCGACCATCACAGAGACCACCCTGAGCACCACAGGGAGCTCCACAACCACCCCAGGGACCACCCTGACCTCCTCATGGACCACCCCGAGCACCATAAGGACCACCCCGAGCACAACAGAGACCACCCCGACCTCCTCAGGGACCACCACGAGCACCTCAGGGTCCTCCACGACCAGCTCGGGGACCACCGGCACTGAGGTGACCCGCACAACCGCCCCAGAGATGACACCAACCACCTCTGGAGCCACCACGACCAACACAGAGACCTCCACGACCACCTCAGGGACCACCCCAACCTCCTCAGTGACCACCATGACCCCAGGAACCTTCTCCACCACCTCAGGGACTACCACGACCACCCCAGAGACCTCCACGACCACCCCAGGGGCCACTCCACCCACCACTGGGACCTCCACAACCACCTCAGGGACCCCCACGAGCACCCCAGAGGCCACCACGACCTCCTCAGGGTCCACCACAACCATCCTAGAGATCACCACGACCTCAGGGACCTCCACAACCACCTCAGGGGCCACCCCAGCCTCCTCAGGGACCACCACATTCATCCCAGAGACCTCCACGCCCACCCCAGAGACCTCCACGACCTCCTCAGAGGGCACCCCAACCTCCTCAAGGACAACCATGACCCCAGGAACCTTCTCCACCACCTCAGGGACTACCACGACCACGCCAGAGGCCACCACAACCACCTCAGTGTCCACCACAACTTCAGAGACCTCCACAACCACATCAGGGACCACCACGACCACCTTTAGCACCTCCACGACCACCTCAGAGACCACCCCAACCTTCTCAGCGACCACCACCACCATGCCAGGGACCACATCGACCATCTCAGGGACCTCCACGACCTCAGTGTCCACCACAACCACTCCAGAGACCCCCACCACCATGCCAGGGACCACCTCGACCATCTCAGGGACCTCCACGACCATCCCAGAGACCACCACGACCACCCCAGGGACCTCGACAACCTCAGAGACTACGTCTGTCACCATCACGACCACATCAGAGACCACCCCAACCTCCTCAGCGACCACCACGACCCCAGGAACCTTCCCCACCACCTCAGGGACTACCACGCCCACCCCAGAGACCTCCACGACCCTTCCAGAGACAACCACGACCACCCCAGAGGCCACCACAACCTCCTCAGGGTCCACCACGACCTCAGGGTCCACCACAACCACTCCAGAGACCCCCACCACCATCGCAGAGACCACCACCACCACCTCAGGGACCTCGACCACCTTGGGCACCTCCACGACCTCCTCAGGGACCACCACCACCATCCGAGGGACCACCACGACCACCTCAGTGTCCACCATGACCTCAGGGACCACCACGACCTCAGGGACACCCACGACCGTCCCAGAGACCACCACAACCACCTCAGGGACCTCAACCACCTTGGGCACCTCCACGACCTCCTCAGGGACCACCCCAACCTCCTCAGGGACCACCACCACCATCCCAGGGACCACCACGACCACCTCAGTGTCCACCATGACCTCAGGGACCACCACAAGCACCCCAGAGACCATTACGACCACCTCAGGGACCACCACGACCACATCTAGCACCTCCACCACCACCTCAGAAACCACCTCAACCTCCTCTGGGACCACCACCACCATGCCAGGGACCACCTCGACCATCTCAGGGACCTCGACAACCTCAGAGACCACGTCTGTCACCTCCACGACCACATCAGGGACCACCACGACCACATCAAAGACCACCCCAACCTCCTCAGCGACCACCACGACCCCAGGAACCTTCTCCACCACCTCAGGGCCTGCCACGCCCACCCCAGAACCCTCCCCGACCCTTCCAGAGACAACCACGACCACCCCAGAGGCCACCACGACCTCCTCAGGGTTCACCACAACTGTCCTGGAGACCGCCACAACCCCCTCAGGGACCTCCATGACCACCTCAGGGACTCCCACAAGCACCCCAGAGGCCACCACGACCTCCTCAGGGTTCACCACAACTGTCCTGGAGACCGCCACAACCCCCTCAGGGACCTCCATGACCACCTCAGGGACTCCCACAAGCACCCCAGAGGCCACCACGACCTCCTCAGGGTTCACCACAACTGTCCTGGAGACCACCACAACCTCAGGGACCTCCATGACCACCTCAGGGACTCCCACAAGCACTCCAGAGGCCACCACGACCTCAGGGACACCCACGACCGTCCCAGATACCACCACGACCACCTCAGGGGCCACCTCAGAGGCCACCACGACCACCTCAGGGACCTCAACCACCTCGGGCACCTCCACGACCACCTCAGTGACCATCACGACCACATCAGAGACCAGCCCAACTTCCTCAGGGACCACCACCACCTTCCCAGGGACCTCCACGACCACCCCAGAGGCCACTCCAACCACCTCAGAGTCCACCACGACCCCATCTAGCACCTCCACCACCACCTCAGAGACCACCCCAACCTCCTCTGGGACCACCACCACCATGCCAGGGACCACCTTGACCATCTCAGGGACCTCCGCTACCATCACAGAGACCACCACGATCACCCCAGGGACCATCCCAACCACCTCAGAGATCTCCACAACCACCTCAGTGACCATCATGACCACATCAGAGACCACCCCAACCTCCTCAGGGACCACCCCCCCCATCCCAGGGCCCTCCACAACCGCAGGGCCCTCCATGACCACCTCAGGACCTTCTACGACCACATCAGGGATCTCCACAACCACCCCAGGGACCACCACGACCTCAGGGAGCACCACAACCACCCCAGAGTCCACCCCAACCACCTCAGGGACCTCCACAAGCACCTCAGGGGCCACCTCAGAATCCACCACCACCACCTCAGTGACCTCCACAACCTCAGGAACCTCCACGACCACCTCATGGACCACCATGACCACCTCAGGCACACCCACGACCAACCCAGAGGCCATCACGACCTCAGAGACCACCATGACCACCTCAGGGACCACCCCGACCCCCCCAGAGTCCACTCCAGCTACGGCCTCAGGAACCTCCACGACCACCTCATGGACCGCCATGACCACCTCAGGACCTTCTACGACCACATCAGTGATCTCCACAACCACCCCAGAGATGACACCAACCACCTCAGCGACCTCCACGACCTCAGGGACCACCCCGACCACCCCAGAGTCCACTCCAGCTACGACCTCAGGAACCTCCACGACCACCACATGGACCACCATGACCACCTCAGGGACCTCCACAACCACCCCAGAGTCCACTCCAACCACCTCGGGGACCACCACAACCACCCCAGTGTCCACTCCAACCACCTCGGGGACCACCACGACCACAGCAGAGACCACACCAACCTCCTCAGGGACCACCACCACCATCCCAGGGACCTCCACAACCACCTCAGGTATTCCTCCACAACCTCAGGGCCCTCCACGACCACCTCAGGACCTTCTTCGACCACATCAGGGACCTCCACAACCACCCCAGAGATGACACCGACCACCTCAGCAACCTCCACAACCACCTCATGGACCACCATGACCACCTCATGGACCCCCACGACCACCCCAGTGTCCACTCCAACCACCTCGGGGACCACCACAACCACAGCAGAGACCACACCAACCTCCTCAGGGACCACCTCAGGGCCCTCCACGACCACCTCAGGGACCACCATGACCACCTCAGACACACCCACGACCACCCCAGAGGCCATCACGACCTCAGTGACCACCACCACTATCCCAGGGACCTTCACAACCTCAGGGCCCTCCACGACCACCTCAGGACCTTCTATGACCACATCAGGGATCTCCACAACCACCCCAGAGAGGACACCAACCACCTCAGTGACCGCCACGACCTCAGGGGCCACCACGACCGCCCCTAAGACCACCCCAAGTCCCTCAGAATCCACCATGACCACCTCAGGAACTTCCACGACCACCACAGGGACCACCATGACCACCCCAGAGTCCACTCCAGCCACGACCTCAGGAACCACCACAACCTCAGGGACCACCACGACCACCCCAGAGTCCACCACAACCACCTCAGTGACCTCCACGACCACATCAGAGACCACCCCAACCTCCTCTGGGACCACCACCACCATCCCAGGGACCACCATGAGCACTCCAGAGTCCACCTCAACCACCTCAGTGACCTCCACAAGCACCTCAGGGACCACCTCAGAGTCCACTACCACCTCTGTGACCTCCACAACCTCAGGAACCTCCACGACCACCTCAGGGACACTCACGACCATCCCAGAGGCCATCACGACCTCAGAGACCACCACGACCATCCCAGGAACCACCACGAGCACATCAGAGATCACTCCAACCACGTCAGTGACCTTCACGACCACATCAGAGACCACACCACCCTCCTCAGGGACCACCACCACCATCCCAGGGACCTCCACAACCTCAGGGCCCTCCATGACCACCTCAGGACCTTCTACGACAACATCAGTCATCTCCACAACCACCCCAGAGATGACACCAACGACCTCAGTGACCACCACGACATCAGGGACCACCACGACCGCCCCTAAGACCACCCCAACCACCTCAGTGACCTCCACAAGCACCTCAGGGGCCACCCCAACCTACTCAGGGACCACCACCACTATCCCATGGACCTCCACAACCACCACAGGGACCACCTCAGAGTCCACCACCACCACCTCAGTGACCTCCACAACCTCAGGAACGTCCACCACCACATCAGGGACCTCCACAACCAGCCCAGAGATGACACCAACCACCTCAGCAACCTCCACGATCACCACATGGACCACCATAACAACCCCAGAGTCCACTCCAACCATCTCAGAGTCCACCACCACCACCTCAGTGACCTCCGCAACCTCAGGAACGTCCACGACCACCTCATGGACCACCATGACCACCTCAGGGACACCCACGACCACCCCAGAGGTCATCACAACCTCAGGGACCACCACCACCATTCCAGGGACCACCAAGACCACCCCAGAGTCCACTCCAACCACCTCAGAGACCTCCACGACCTTAGGAACCACCATGACCGCCCCTAAGACCACCCCAACCACCTCAGAATCCACCATGACCACCTCAGGTACTTCCACGACCACCTCAGGGGCCACCACGACCACCCCAGAGACCTCCACGACGTCAGGGACCACCACGAGCATCCCAGTGGCCACTCCAACCACCTCAGAGTCCACCACCACCACCTCAGTGACCTCCACAACCTCTGGAACCTCCACAACCTCAGAGACCTCCACAACCACCCCAGAGATGACACCAACCACTTCAGCAACCTCCACGACCACCTCAGGGACCGCCACGACCACCCCAATGTCCACTACAACCACCTCAGGGACCACCACCACCATCCCAGTGGCCACTCCAACCACCTCAGAGACCTCCACGACCTTAGGAACCACCATGACCGCCCCTAAGACCACCCCAACCACCTCAGAATCCACCATGACCACCTCAGGTACTTCCACGACCACCTCAGGGACCACCACGACGTCAGGGACCACCACAAGCATCCCAGTGGCCAGTCCAACCACCTCAGAGTCCACCATGACCCCCTCAGTGACCTCCACAACCTCTGGAACCTCCACAACCACCCCAGAGATGACACCAACCACTTCAGCAACCTCCACGACCACCTCAGGGACCCCCGCCAGAGGTCACCACAACCACCCCATGGACCTCCACAACCACGTCAGGGGCCACCACCACCACATCCGAGACCACCCCAACCTACTCCGGGACCACCCCAACCACCTCAAGTGCCACCACGACCGGCTTAGGGACCTCCACAACCACCCCAGAGACCACCACGACCACCTCAGGGACCACCTCAGAGACCTCCACGACCTCTGGGACCACCACGACCACCCCTAAGACCATCCCCACCACCTCAGGGACCTCCATGACCACCTCTGAGTCCTCCACGACCACCTCAGGTGCCACCACGACCACCTCAGGTGCCACCACAAACACTCCAGAGACCTCCACGACCAGCTCAGGGATGTCCTCAACTGCATCAGAGACCACCACTGTCCACTCCAACCACATCAGAGACCATCCCAACCACCTCATGGACCACCATGACCACCTCAGAGACCTCCATGAGCACCCCAGAGGTCACCACAACCACCCCATGGACCTCCACAACCACGTCAGGGGCCACCACCACCACATCCGAGACCACCCCAACCTACTCCGGGACCACCCCAACCACCTCAAGTGCCACCACGACCGGCTTAGGGACCTCCACAACCACCCCAGAGACCACCACGACCACCTCAGGGACCACCTCAGAGACCTCCACGACCTCTGGGACCACCACGACCACCCCTAAGACCATCCCCACCACCTCAGGGACCTCCATGACCACCTCTGAGTCCTCCACGACCACCTCAGGTGCCACCACGACCACCTCAGGTGCCACCACAAACACTCCAGAGACCTCCACGACCAGCTCAGGGATGTCCTCAACTGCATCAGAGACCACCACTGCCATCCCAGGGACCACCCCAACCACATCAGGGACCACCACGACCAGCTCAGAGACCACCACAACCACCTCAGGGACCACCTCAGAGACCTCCATGACCACATCAGGGGCCACCACGACCTCAGGCACCACCACCCCTAAGACCTCCCCAGCCATCTCAGAGACCACCACCAACACCCCAGGGACCCCCACGACCACCCCAAAGACCACCACGATCACCTCAGGGACTTCCGCAACCACCTCAGGTGCCACCATGACCTCCTCTGGTATCACCACGACCACCTCAGGGACCACCACAACCATCTCAGGGACCACCACGACCACCCCTAAGACAACCACAACCACCTCTGGGACCACCACGACCACCCCTAAGACCACCACAACTACCTCAGGGACCTCCAAGACCACACCAGTGACCACCACACCCACCCCAGTGACCACCACGACCACCTCAGGGACTTTGCCAACCACCTCATGGACTACCATGACCACACCAGAGACCACCACCAGCACCCAGGTGACCCCCACCACACCCACCACCACCAAAGTGACCACCACCACCACCCAGGTGATGCCAACCACCACAACCCCCTCGGCCACCTCCACGACCTCCCAGATGACCTCCACAGCAACGTCCACCACTCAAGGGACCACCACGACCACCTTGGTGACCCCTACCACCACCCCCCTTTGGACCACCACTGCTCCTCCTTCAGGTGAGTCCTCCCCAGGTGACCTTCCCCATCACCTGGGGTGTCTCCGTGACCCAGCGTGTCCCTGATGTCCCCTGTGTCCCCCCCAGGGCTGTGTGAGAACGGGGGGACCCCCGGTGGCAGCGGCTGTCTCTGCACCCCGTCCTACGCCGGTCCACGCTGCGAGTTCTCCACCGACACCGTGGAGACCAACCTGCGTGAGTGGTGGTGCCACCCCGCACCTGGGGCACCTGGGCGGGGGTCCGGGGCTTCTCAAGGGTCCTGGGTTCCTCAAGGGTCCTGGTGGTTTTGGGGGTTCTGGTCTTCTTGGGGGCTCTGGTCATCTTGGGGGTCGTGGTCATCTTGGGGGTCCTGGTCATCTTGGTTGGTTCTGGTGTTTTTGGGGTCTTGGTCTTCTTGGCAGTTCTGGGCATCTTGAGGGTCCTGGTCCTCTTGGTGGTCCTGGTGGTTTTGGGGGTCTTGGTTTTCTTGGTGGTCCTGGGCACCTTGGGGCGGTCCTGGTCTTGGGTGTTTTTGTCACCTTGGTGATTCTGGTGGTTTTGGGGTCTTGGTTTTCTTGGTGGTCCTGAGCTTCTTGGTGATTCTGGTCATCCTGGGGGTCCTGGTCTTCTTGGGGTCCTGGGCTTCTCAAGGGTCCTGGTCATCTTGGGGGTTTTGATGTTTTTTGGGGGTCTTGGTCCTCTTGGGGGTTCTGGTGTTTTTGAGGTTTCTAGTCTTCTTGGTGGTCCTGGTCTTCTTGGGGGTTGTGGTCTTCTTGGTGGTTCTGGTCTTCTTGGGGGTCCTCAGCACCTTTTGGGTTCTGGAATCTTTGGGGGTCCTGGTCTTCTTGGTGGGTCTGGTGTTTTTGGGGGTCTTGGTCATCTCTGTGGTCCTGGTCATCTTGGGGGTCCTGGTCTTCTTGGGGGGTCTGGTGTTTTTGGGGATCTTGGTCTTCTTGGGGGTCTTGGTCTTCTTGGGGGTCCTGGTCTTCTTGGTGGGTTCTGGTGTTTTTGGGGGTCTTGGTCATCTTTGTGGTCCTGGTCATCTTGGGGGGCCTGATCTTGGGGGTCCTGGTCCTCTTGATGGTTCTGGTCTTCTTGGTGGTCCTGGTGTCTTTAGAGGTGCTGATGTTCTTGGGGGTCCTGGTCACCTTGAGGGTTCTGGTCATCTTGGGGCTCCTCAGCACCTCGGGGGTTCTGGAGTCTTTGTAGGTCTTGGACACCCTGGGGGTCCCCACCCACCCCACCGACCCCTCTCCCCATTGCCCCTCCAGCATTCCCTGGCACCATCATGGCCGCCGTGGGCATGGAGGTGACCGTCACCAACTTCAACTACTCCCGGGACCTGGAGGACCCCAACTCTGAGACCTTCCGCTCCTTCCAGAGCTTCTTCCGGCAGGAGGTGAGGACATGGCCAGCCCAGTGTCCCACCACGGCCACCGTGTCCCCTCAGGATGGCCATGGTGTCCCCTCAGGGGTGGCCATCGTGTCCTCTCAGAGGTGGCCACCGTGTCCCCTCAGGGATGGCCACCGTGACCTCTCAGGCATGGCCAAGGTGTCCCCTCAGAGGTGGCCACCGTGTCCCCTCAGGGATGGCCACCGTGACCTCTCAGGCATGGCCACCGTGTCCCCTCAGGCATGGCCACCGTGTCCTCTCAGAGGTGGCCACCGTGTCCTCTCAGGCGTGGCCACCGTGTCCCCTCAGAAGTGACCAAGTGACCCTTTGTCCTTTCAGATCAAGAAGATCTATGGGACCATCCCTGGCTACGAGGGCGTGGAGATCACCAGCCTCAAGTAAGGGGTCTCTGACCACCCCCAAAGGTGGGGTGGCGTGGGTTGGCGTGTCCCCAGCCCCCCCTGTGACCTGCCGTGTCCCCTCCCCAAAGGTCCGGCAGCATCGTGGTGGGACACCAGGTGTTCTTCACCATGGCCCAGAGCGGCAACACCACGGAGAAGTTCCAGGAGACCACGGAGGGGTTGGTGGAGAACCTGCGGGTGGCGGTGGCCAGCCAGGGCGAGTGCCAGCACAACACCTGTGAGTGACCCCAAAGCCCCCCCAGATCCTCCCCGAGCCCTGCGGGACCTCCCCTGGACCTCTGGGGTCCAGCCGGGGCACCCAAGGGTGGTCTGTGATGTCTTCTCCTCCTGCCCACCGCAGCCGTGCTGTGCCTGGTGCTGAGACCCAACCCCGTGGTCAGCAACATGACGGAGGTGTTGGATCTGGATGGTGAGACTGGCATGGAGACCCCCCTGACCGGGTCCTAGAACCCACCAGGGGGTCACAGCGGCCACCATGGGGTCCTAGAACCCACCATGGAGTCCTAGAACCCATCATGGGGTCTCAATGGCCACCAAGGTGTCTCAATGGCCACCAAGGGGTCCTAGAACCCACCATGGGGTCCCAAAACCCATTGGGGGGGTCCCAACACCCATTGGGGGGGTCCCAATGTCCACCACGGGGTCCCAACACCCACCATGAGGACTCAATGTCCATGATGGGGTCCCAATGTCCACCATGGGGTCTCAACACCCATTGGGGGGTCCCAATATCCACCACAGGGTCCCAACACTGACTGGGGGGGTCCCAATGTCCACCACGGGGTCCCAACACCCATTGGGGGATCCCAACACCCACTGGGGGTCCCCACCCTTGCTGTGGTGTCCCCTGGTGCCACCGAGGGCTCTCTGCCCACCCCGGTGGTCCCGCGGGTGCCTGTGGGGGGTGACACGGAGGGTGTGACCGCTGTCCCCTTCCCAGCTGCCTGGACGAGGAGCTGTTCTGGTACACGGGGCCGCAGTGCTCGGGCCGGGTCAGCAAGGTGGACACCGGGCTGGGAGTGGCCGTGGCCCTGCTCTTCCTCATCTGCCTCATCCTCATCGTGGTGCTGCTCTGCCGCCGGCACCGGCGCTACCGGAGGTACCGGCACGGGGGTGGGCTCCTCACCGGGGGGCTCCCAGTTTGGGTTCTGCCTTGGGAAGGGTCTCTCAGTTTGGGTTCCTCATTTCGGGGGGGCTCCCAGTTCAGATTCTGCCTTGGGAGGGGGCTCCCAGTTTGGGTTCCTCATTTGGGGAGGGTCTCCCAGTTTGGGTTCTGCCTTGGGAGAGGTCTCCCAGTTTGGGTTTTCCATTTTTGGGAGGGGTCTCCCAGTTCGGGTTCCTGATTTGGGGGGAGTTTCCCAGTCTGGATTCCCCATTTTGGGGGGGTTCCCAGTTCAGGTTCCTGATTTGGGGGGAGTTTCCCAGTTTGGATTCCCCATTTCAGGGGGATTCCCAGTTCAGGTTCCCCATTATGGGAGGGGTCTCTCCCTAAAGGGACCTAAATCCCCTGCCAGGACCTTAAAGAAACATAAATCCCCTGCCAGGACCCTAAAGGAACCTAAATCCCCTTCCAGGACCCTAAAGGGATCCCAAACCCCTTCCAGGACCCTAAAGGGACCTGAATCTCCTTCCAGAACCCCAGAAAGACCCCAAACCCCCTGCCAGGACCCTAAAGGGACCCCAACCCCCTTCCAGGACCCCCCTCTCACCCTGTCCCCTCCCCCAGCTGAGGACCCCGAGGCCGAGGGTCGTCCCTGACCTGTGACCCCCCGCGGGACCTCCTGGAGCGCCACGAGGAGACCCCGACCCAAGTGAGGGGATCCCGACCACAATGAGAGGACATTGACCCCAATGAGGGGACCCCAACCCCAATGAGGGGACATCGACCCCAATGAGGGGACCTCGACCTGGACCAGGAGACCCTGACCCCAATGAGGGGACCCCGACCCCAATGAGGGGACATCGACCACAATGAGGGGACATTGACCACAAGGAGGGGACCTCGACCAGGAGACCCTGACCCCAACAAGGGGACATTGACCCCAACAAGGGGACATTGACCCCAACGAGGGGACCCCGACACCAATGCGGGGACATCGACGTGGACCAGAGACCCCGACCCCAATGAGGGGACATCGACCCTAACCAGGGGACCCCAATCCAGACCAGAAGACCCCAACCCCAACCAGGAGACTGCAACGTGGACCAGAAGACCCCGACCCAAATGAAGGGACCTCGACCTGGACCAGGAGACCCCCAACAGAGCCCCCCAAACCCACATGAGAATTGGGACCGGCTCCCAGTAGCTCCCAGTGGGTCCCAGTTTGCTCCGGTGCGCAGGACGCACCAGGAGCCGGGAGAGACCCTTGGGGTTGGGGTTTGGGGGGGAATTTGGGGGATTTTTGGGGGATTTGGGGGATGGAACCCCTCAACATTTATTTATTTGAGGTGATGAAGCCCCAACCCCCCTCGGGCAGAGCCCGGAGGGTCCCCAGGGGGGGTTGAAGCCCCCCCAAAAAACCTTTTTAGGGAGTGGGGGGAGGTGCAGGAGCCCCACCCCCTTTTCCTGCCCCTCCCCCCGTATTTATTTATAGTAAGTAATCAATGTATTGATAATAAATAATCGATTTCTTGGTTTAATTTGTGTGAATTCCCTTGTTTTTGGGCATGGGGGGGGGGCACCATGGGAGGCACTGGGGGGCACTGGGAGCACCCAGAACAAACTGGGAAGTACTGGGAGATACTGGGAGATACTGGGAGGCACTGGGAGATAATGGGAGCACTGGGAGCAGGTGGCACCCAGAACAAACTGGGACATACTGGGACACCCCAAGGAGCAGGTACCAACCAGAACAAACTGGGACATACTGGGACACCCCAAGGAGCAGGTACCAACCAGAACAAACTGGGACATACTGGGGCATACTGGGAGGCACTGGGAGGAGGTGGCACCCAGAACAAACTGGGACATACTGGGACACCCCAAGGAGCAGGTACCAACCAGAACAAACTGGGACATACTGGGGCATACTGGGAGGCACTGGGAGGAGGTGGCACCCAGAACAAACTGGGACATACTGGGACACCCCAAGGAGCAGGTACCAACCAGAACAAACTGGGACATACTGGGGCATACTGGGAGGCACTGGGAGGAGGTGGCACCCAGAACAAACTGGGACATACTGGGACACCCCAAGGAGCAGGTACCAACCAGAACAAACTGGGACATACTGGGGCATACTGGGAGGCACTGGGAGGAGGTGGCACCCAGAACAAACTGGGACATACTGGGACACCCCAAGGAGCAGGTACCAACCAGAACAAACTGGGACATACTGGGGCATACTGGGAGGCACTGGGAGGAGGTGGCACCCAGAACAAACTGGGACATACTGGGACACCCCAAGGAGCAGGTACCAACCAGAACAAACTGGGACATACTGGGGCATACTGGGAGGCACTGGGAGGAGGTGGCACCCAGAACAAACTGGGACATACTGGGACACCCCAAGGAGCAGGTACCAACCAGAACAAACTGGGACATACTGGGGCATACTGGGAGGCACTGGGAGGAGGTGGCACCCAGAACAAACTGGGACATACTGGGACACCCCAAGGAGCAGGTACCAACCAGAACAAACTGGGACATACTGGGGCATACTGGGAGGCACTGGGAGGAGGTGGCACCCAGAACAAACTGGGACATACTGGGACACCCCAAGGAGCAGGTACCAACCAGAACAAACTGGGACATACTGGGGCATACTGGGAGGCACTGGGAGGAGGTGGCACCCAGAACAAACTGGGACATACTGGGACACCCCAAGGAGCAGGTACCAACCAGAACAAACTGGGACATACTGGGGCATACTGGGAGGCACTGGGAGGAGGTGGCACCCAGAACAAACTGGGACATACTGGGACACCCCAAGGAGCAGGTACCAACCAGAACAAACTGGGACATACTGGGGCATACTGGGAGGCACTGGGAGGAGGTGGCACCCAGAACAAACTGGGACATACTGGGACACCCCAAGGAGCAGGTACCAACCAGAACAAACTGGGACATACTGGGGCATACTGGGAGGCACTGGGAGGAGGTGGCACCCAGAACAAACTGGGACATACTGGGACACCCCAAGGAGCAGGTACCAACCAGAACAAACTGGGACATACTGGGGCATACTGGGAGGCACTGGGAGGAGGTGGCACCCAGAACAAACTGGGACATACTGGGACACCCCAAGGAGCAGGTACCAACCAGAACAAACTGGGACATACTGGGGCATACTGGGAGGCACTGGGAGGAGGTGGCACCCAGAACAAACTGGGACATACTGGGACACCCCAAGGAGCAGGTACCAACCAGAACAAACTGGGACATACTGGGGCATACTGGGAGGCACTGGGAGGAGGTGGCACCCAGAACAAACTGGGACATACTGGGACACCCCAAGGAGCAGGTACCAACCAGAACAAACTGGGACATACTGGGGCATACTGGGAGGCACTGGGAGGAGGTGGCACCCAGAACAAACTGGGACATACTGGGACACCCCAAGGAGCAGGTACCAACCAGAACAAACTGGGACATACTGGGGCATACTGGGAGGCACTGGGAGGAGGTGGCACCCAGAACAAACTGGGACATACTGGGACACCCCAAGGAGCAGGTACCAACCAGAACAAACTGGGACATACTGGGGCATACTGGGAGGCACTGGGAGGAGGTGGCACCCAGAACAAACTGGGACATACTGGGACACCCCAAGGAGCAGGTACCAACCAGAACAAACTGGGACATACTGGGGCATACTGGGAGGCACTGGGAGGAGGTGGCACCCAGAACAAACTGGGACATACTGGGACACCCCAAGGAGCAGGTACCAACCAGAACAAACTGGGACATACTGGGGCATACTGGGAGGCACTGGGAGGAGGTGGCACCCAGAACAAACTGGGACATACTGGGACACCCCAAGGAGCAGGTACCAACCAGAACAAACTGGGACATACTGGGGCATACTGGGAGGCACTGGGAGGAGGTGGCACCCAGAACAAACTGGGACATACTGGGACACCCCAAGGAGCAGGTACCAACCAGAACAAACTGGGACATACTGGGGCATACTGGGAGGCACTGGGAGGAGGTGGCACCCAGAACAAACTGGGACATACTGGGACACCCCAAGGAGCAGGTACCAACCAGAACAAACTGGGACATACTGGGGCATACTGGGAGGCACTGGGAGGAGGTGGCACCCAGAACAAACTGGGACATACTGGGACACCCCAAGGAGCAGGTACCAACCAGAACAAACTGGGACATACTGGGGCATACTGGGAGGCACTGGGAGGAGGTGGCACCCAGAACAAACTGGGACATACTGGGACACCCCAAGGAGCAGGTACCAACCAGAACAAACTGGGACATACTGGGGCATACTGGGAGGCACTGGGAGGAGGTGGCACCCAGAACAAACTGGGACATACTGGGACATACTGGGACACACTAGGACGCACTGGGACACACTAGGACACACTGGGACACACTGGGACACACTGGGACATACTGAGACACCCCAAGGAGCAGGTACCAACCAGAACAAACTGGAAAGAACTGGGACGCACTGGCGACACCCCAGGAAGGTGAGACCACCCAACAAAGCACCCCAAATCCCACCGGGGACCCCCCTGGGGACACCCCAAACCCCAAAACCCCAGCTGGGAGGGGACGCGTGGCCGTCACCCCGCGGTGACTCAACTCAACTCAACCCAACTCAACGAAACTCAACCCAACCCAACCCAACCCAACCCAACCCAACCTCCCCCCGGTCCCGGCTCCAGCACTTCCAGGACTTTTGGGATGCCGGCCCCGCCCTGAGGCGGTGCCCACCCCCGGCTCCCCCCGTATCTTATCAGCAACCCCGGCGCCAGGGCTGGGCTGGCGGTGGCCGCTCCGGAGTGGTCCGGCCAGGTTGGAATTCCTTGGGGAATGTCCCGGCTCTTCTCACCCCCCTTTTTTTTTTTTTTTTTTTTTTTTTTTTAATTTTCTTTTTTTTATTTTCCATGCTCCCAGGGGTTTGATAAAAATTGGTGACTCAGGGGATTATTTACCGGCGCTGCCCAACCTTGCGGTTGATGACCAGGACGGATTCAGGCCACAAAGTCCCGGTGGCCACCGGGTCCGGCTCAGTCGCTGCGGTGGCTACGGCTCCTCCAGGATCGGCCGAGGATGGAGTTGGGTGGCAGCGTCTTCATCCTTGTCCTCCTCCTCCTCTTTGTCCCCTCAGAGGCTCTGTCAGGTGAGATGGGGGTGAGGGGGAGGCCTCTCCATCCTGCCAGAATTCTATCTTTTGGGAATTTTTGGGTGGTTTTTGGCTGTTTTTGGGGATTCCCAGCGATGATCTTGGAGCCCCCAATGGCCTTTGGCACATTTTTGGGGGCCACCAGGGTGCTCCCTGTGGACGCTGGGCTGTCCCCTCCCCTCTTCCTGTCGTGGGATGGGGGTTCTGGTCCTCAAGGAGCAGATTTGGGGGGGTCACACCCCAATGTCCCCTCCCGGACTTGTGGGTCCTTTCCCGAGGGCGTTGGGCTGGGGACATTGATCCATGGGATCAGGTGGGGCAGGAGGGGGATGGACCCCAGGTCCCACTTCCAGTTTGGGGAGAGAGTCCCAGCTCCCTTTCCCAGTTTGGGGACAATGCCTCGGGTCCCTTCTCCAGTTTGGGAACAGACTCCCAGGTCCCTTTTCCAGTTTGGGGACAGATTTTCTGTCCCTTTTCCAGTTTGGGGACACACTCCCAGATCCCTTTTCCAGTTTGGGGACAGACTCCCAGTTCCCACCCCCAGTTTGGGGACAGACTTTCTGTCCCTTTTCCAGTTTGGGGACAGACTCCCAGTTCCCTCCTGCAGTTTGGGGACAGACCCTTGTGTCCCTTTTCCAGTTTGGGGACAGACTTTTGTATCCCTGCTCCAGTTTGGGGACAGACCTCCAGCCCCTTCCCAAACTTGGGGACAGCCCCGCATCCCCCTCCCCCAATTCGGGACGTCCCCATTCCCGTCTCACCCACACATCTCCTGTCCCTTGCAGCCCCCTGCGCCAACGGTGGCACCGCGGTTGGGGACACCTGTGTTTGTCCCCCCGGCCACTCCGGCCACCTCTGCGAGACCCCCGACCCTGCCAGTGCCTGCCGGAACGGTGGCACCGCCGTGGGGACCACCTGCTACTGTGCCCCGGGTTTTGGGGGACCCCGGTGCCAGCACCAGGACCCCGGCAGCGCCTGCCACAACGGGGCCACCGCCTTTGGGACAGCGTGCGTGTGCCCGCCGGGGTTCCGCGGGGACACCTGCCAGGAGCTGGAGGAGCCCGGGTCGTGCCTCAACGGTGGCACCTTGGAGAAGGGGACGTGCCGGTGTCCCCCCACGGCTTGGGGACCTCGGTGCGAGTGCACCGGGACGGGTCTGACCACGGCCACGGGGAGGGTGTTGTACGTCAATGACACGGCGGGGACGAACGACACGGGAGGTGACACCACGGGAGGTGACACCACGGACGTGCCATCGGTGAGACGGGCAAGGAATGTCACGGCCAGGCCTGCGGAGGGCAATGCCACCACTGTGGGAAGTGGCACCGTGGCCACCACCAGTGCCGGCGTCATGGGAAGGAATGTCATTGTCACCGCTGCGGTCAGCGCCAGCACGGACAGTCACGTGGTGGCCAGCACGGTCAGTCACGGGGTGGCCAGCACGGACCATGGCGTGGTCACCATCACAGAGAGGGACGCAGTGGTCAGTGACAGCACGGACCATGACATGCTGGCCAGCATGGTCACTCATGGGGTGGTCAGCACGGACCATGGCGTGGTCACCACCACAGAAAGGGACACCGGGGTCAACGCTGGCACGGACCATGATGTGGTCACCATCACAGAAAGGGACACAGTGGTCAGTGACAGTACGGTCAGTCATGGGGTGGTCAGCACGGACCATGGCGTGGTCACCGTCACGGACCATGGCGTGGTCACCACCACAGAAAGGGACACAGGAGTCAACGCTGGCACAGACCATGACGTGGTCACCACCACAGAGAGGGCCACCAGGGTCAGGGGAAATGTCCCCATGGCCACCAGCACCACGCCGATGCTGCCAGCGCGCCGGGTGAGAAATGTCACGGCCTCGCCCGTGAGGAGCCACGTCAGGGCCACCACCATGGAGGCTGAGACCACAGCCATAGACGGTGACACCACGATCACTCGGTCAAACCTCGTGGAAGGTGACACCACGGCCATGGAGGATGAAACCACAGCCATGGATGGTGACACTGAGGCCACACCCGTGGAGGGTGACACCGACGCCACCCCCATGGAGGGTGACACTGAGGCCACACCAGTGGCCACCACAGTAAGCAACACCAGGGCCACCACCGTGGAAAGTGACACCGTGATGGTGCCACCAGGGTACCTGGGAAGCCACAGCAGGGCCACCACCAGGGCAAGGAACACCACGGCCATGGGGAACAACACCCGGGCCACCACCTTGAAAGGTGACACCAGTGTGACCAGCGTGGAGGGCAACACCAGGACCAGGGAGAACAACACCAGGGCCACCCTCACGGACAGTGGCACCAGGGCCACCACCCTGGAAAGTGACACCACGGCCATGCCAGTGATCATCGTGGGAGGCCACACCAGGGCCATGGAGAACAACAGCAGGGCCACCATCACGGAAAGTGACACCACGGCCACCACCCTGGAAAGTGACACCAGGGCCACCACCCTGGAGAGCCACACCCTGTCCACCCTCCCTGCTGACGTCACCTCAACGCCAGCCCCGCCCAATGCCACCAGCACCGTCCTGAATGCCACCGAGAGCCTGCCCAACGCCACCGAAGCCACCGGGACCACCGGGGACTTTTTCACCAGCCCCACTGTCCCCACCATGGCCACCATCTGCCTCTACCTCCCACACGGCGCCAGCCCCCCGGCCAGTGGGTGTCCTAAGGGGGTCACTGGGGTGGGGTCTCCTCTCTGGGGTCAGGAGTGCGGTGGGGGTCTCCTTCCCATGGAGCTCCTGGAGTCAAAGTGAGGAAGAAGAGGAGGATGGAGATCCTGCGGTCTCCTGGGGGTGGGGGGGAGGAAGAGGATGGAGCTGCTGGGGTGGGGTTTCCTTCCCATGGATCTTCTGGGGTGGGGGTCTCATTCCCGAGGGTCTCCTGGGGTGAGGAAGAGGAGGATGGAGGTTCTGGGGTCTCCTGGGGTAGGGGTCTCCTTCTCATGGATCTCCTGGCGTGGTGTTCTTCTTCCCATGGAGTTCCTGGGGTAGGGAGGAAGAGGAGGATGGAGATTCTGGGGTGGGGTTTCCTTCCCATGGATCTTCTGGGGTGGGGGTCTCCTTCCCGAGGGTCTCCTGGGGTGGGGAGGAAGAGGATGGAGCTGCTGGGGTGGGGGTCTCCTTCCCATGGGGTTCCTGGGGTGAGGAGGAAGAGGAGGATGGAGATTCTGGGGTCTCCCGGGGTGAGGGTCTCCTCCAATGTGGACAAAGGATGAAGGAAACACCACCCCCCACCCCCACCGTGTCCCCTCACCGTGTCCTTGTCCCCTCCCCGTTCCAGTCGTGTGCCACAACGGCGGCGTGGCCAACCGGACCCACTGCCTGTGCCCCCCCGGCTACTCCGGCCCCACCTGCGAGACCCCCGACCCCACCGACCGCTGCGCCAGCGGCAGCACCGCCGTGGGCCACCGCTGCATCTGCCCCCCGGGCCGGGCAGGACCCCGCTGTGCCACCCCCGACCCGGCCACCGCCTGTCGCCACGGTGGCACCGCCGTGGGCACCGAGTGCTACTGCCCCCCCGGCTACTCCGGACCCCGCTGCGAAGACCCCAGACCCAGCACGGCCCCCACGGTGAAGCCACCACGCCGGACCAGAGCGACACCCCGAAGCACCCGGAGAACCACGACCACCACGGTGCCCACCACCAGAGGTTGGTGGCTTTGTGTGGGGTGGGAAGACCCCCCTCCCCACGAAAACCCCCAATCCGTGGGGATTTTGGGAGGGGAATGCTCCACCCAGGAGGACACCTGAAGGAGGGGGGTGGTGCCACCAGGAATTGGGGTTTTTGTGGTTTTCACCCCCAAACTGGGGGTGCAGTGGTGGTGGAACTGGGATGGTGGCTCTGCCTTGGGTAGGAAGACCCCCCCCAAATTCATGTGGATTTTGGGGGTGTTGCCCCCCCCACCCAGGAGGACACCCCAAGGAACGGGGATGGTGGCACCAGGAATTGGGGTTTTTGTGGTTTTCACCCCAAAATTGGGGGTGTGGTGATGGTGGGGTCAACTGGGTGGAACTGGGAGGGGGGATGGGGGTCCCGGTGACCTCATTGGGGTCCCCAAAGCCTCGTGTCCCCCACAGACCCCTGCCTCAACGGGGGGTTCTGGATGGGCACGGCGTGTCTGTGCCCCCCCAACATGGACGGCCCCCGCTGCGAGTTCGGTGCCAACACCATCAACCTGACGGCAGGTAAAGGGCGGGGACACCCCCACCTGTGACCCCCCCGTCCCCTCCGAGGTGTCCCCGTGTCACGGACACCTCTGTCCCGGCAGAGCTGGGTCCCTTCGTGACGATGATGACGCGTGTCACCAACCGGGACTTCTCGGAGGACATGAGGGACAGCTCGTCCCCTGGCCACCGGCGCTTCGCCGAGGAGTTCAGCCGGACGGTGAGACCCCATGGGGGGACCTCCTGTGGGTGGGGGGACACGTCAAGGGACCCCCGGGATCACCCCAAGGAACTATCCTCAGTGTCCATCCCAAGGGACCCCCAGGATCATGCCAAGGAACCACCCCAAGTGTCCATCCCAAGGGTCCATCCCAAGTGTCCACCCCAAGTGTCCACCCAGAGTGTCCATTCCAAATGTCCATCCCAAGGGTCCACCCCAAGGAACCATCCCAAGTGTCCACCCAGAGTGTCTATTCCAAATGTCCATCCCAAGGGACCCCAAGGACCACCCCAAGGTTCCACCATGAGGACCCTCAGGATCATCCCTAGGGGATACCGCTAGGGACCCTCAGGACCACCTTAAGGGATCCCCAGGACCATCCCAAAAGACCCCAAAACCATCCCAAAGGACCCCCAGAACCACCACAAGGATCCACCCTAAGGAACACCCAAAGGACCACCCAAGGGACCCCCTGACCATCCCCAAGAAACCCCAGAAGGACACGCCCAGGGACCTCCAGGACCATTCCAAGTGACCACCCCTAAGGACCCCTAGGACCATCCCAAGGCCCCCCACCCTCCAGGTGACCCGTGTCCCTCTGTCCCCAGATGGACGGGATCTACCGGAACGTCTCTGGCTACCGCGGGATCAACGTCCTGAGCCTGAGGTGGGCGAGGGACCCGGGGTGGGATTGGGATGGAGTGGGGTGCGATGGGGTGGGATGGGAACCATGGGATCCATGGGATGGGATGGGATGGGATGGGATGGGATGAGATGGAGAAAAACCTCTGGGATGGGTGAGGAACATCTGGGATGGGGTGGGATCCATGGGATGGGATCAATGGGATGAGATGGAGAAGACCCTCTGGGATGGGTGATGAACTTCTGGGATGGAATGGGATCAGTGGAATGGGATGGGATGGGATCAGTGGGATGGGATGAGATCCATGGGATAGGATGGGATGGAATGGGATCAATGGGATGGGATGGGATCCATGGGGTGGGATGGGGTGGGATGTGACAGCTGAGGACCCCCAAGCCCCGACCCTGTCCCCCCCAGCCGCGGCAGCGTCGTGGTGAATTACCGCGTCCAGCTGCGGCCCCTGCCCGGCAACGCCAGCCTGGAGCACCGAGCCCTGGAGCTGCTGGCGGTGGCCAACGCCGCATCCCAGCCCCACAACTGCAGCACCTCCACTGGTAGGTGACCCCCACCTGCCCCGGGCCGGTCCCCAAAATCTCTGGTGACCGCCAGTGACCACCTCGTGCTCTTCCCTCTCCCAGACGGGCTCTGCTTCACCACCACCTCCGCCAGAGCCACCAGAGCCGCCACGCTGCCACTCAATGCCACCGGTGAGTGTGGGATGGGGACACCTGGGGACACGTGGGGTGGGGACAGGGGACTCTTGACCAGGGTTTGGCTTCTCCAGAGCTCTGCCGGAGGCACGCGCCAGCCAACTTCAGCCGGTTCTACTTCCCGTACCGCACGGCCAACGGGCTCCTCTGCGTCACCAACTGCACCCTCAACGTCCCCGGCTCCTTCGACTGCCACCACGGGCTCTGCCGGATCACCCTGGAGGGGCCACAGTGCTTGTGAGTTAGCCACGCCCACCCTGGCCACGCCCACTGGTCCCTCCTTAAGGCGGGCCTTGAACCTGGGGTCAAACATCCCCTCAAGGCCAAAGAAGTTGAATCTCAATGTTTGACCCCAAACTTGAGTTTTTGACCTCAGATCCTAATGTTTGATGGCCAAGGTCCCACCAGAACCCAAAATCTTGGCGCCCAAAACCTTGACCCCAGTGGTCCAACCCTTGGCCCCTGTCAACTCCTGCCCTTCAAACCCAACCCTGGACCCCCAAACTCAACCCTTGACCCCCAAACTGAATCTTGACCCCCAACACACAACCCTTGACCCCCAAACTCAACCCTTGACCCTTAACATTCCACAGTGCTTGTGAGTTAGCCACGCCCACCCTGGCCACGCCCACTGGTCCCTCCTTAAGGCGGGCCTTGAACCTGGGGTCAAACATCCCCTCAAGGCCAAAGAAGTTGAATCTCAATGTTTGACCCCAAACTTGAGTTTTTGACCTCAGATCCTAATGTTTGATGGCCAAGGTCCCACCAGAACCCAAAATCTTGGCGCCCAAAACCTTGACCCCAGTGGTCCAACCCTTGGCCCCTGTCAACTCCTGCCCTTCAAACCCAACCCTGGACCCCCAAACTCAACCCTTGACCCCCAAACTGAATCTTGACCCCCAACACACAACCCTTGACCCCCAACTCCAACTCCTGCCCTCCAAACCCAAGTTTTGACCCCCAAACCCAACCCTTGACCCCCAAAACCCTTGACTACACCCTTCAAACCTCAATCCCAACCCATGGTCATGGTGATGGATCTCCAGGGAAGTCTTCTGTGATTCCAGTGGGTTCCTGGGAGATCCCACCCTGGGAGGGGCTGAGGACCCTCCCCATGAGCTGTCACCTCCCCCTCCAGCTGCCCGGACCTGCCCTGGTACCTCTCGGCCGGTGATCGCTGCCAGACCCACATCAGCAAACTGGGGCTGGGCCTGGGCGTGGGGCTGGGGCTGGGCCTGACCATCCTCATCCTCCTCATCCTCTGCATCATCCTCACTGTCCGCTTGGCCCGAGGGAGGAAGAAATCACCTGGAGCCAGGTGAAACCATTGGGGGGTCCCTGTGGGGTCACAGGAGGGGGATTTGGTGTGGTTGGACCCCAAAATTTGGGGTTCAGCAGCCTTGCCTCATGGGGGGGTGGGAGAGTTGAGACCCCAGCACCTCCAGTGTCACCCCCCCACCCCTCCCCAGCCCCCTCAAACTTGCCCGGCTCCACAGCGTGGCCGCCGAGGACACTTGGCCGGATGGGGGCCGCAACAGCCGCGTCACCGGGATCTACCACGTCAATGGCAGAGGCGGTGGCGCCGGGAAAGGTGGGTCCCGAAACGGGGGGTGAAACCATCGCTGGAGAAGGAAAATCCCCCAAAAGCCTCATGGGGTCCTCCTCCTCCTCCTCCTCCTCCTCCCAGGTCCCTACGGATACAACACCTACAATACCAGCTCGGAGGTGGCCGAACCCCCGGCATCGGTGGGTGACGGGGTGACATAGTTTTGGGGGAGGGGGGTCCTCAGCCTAAGATTGACCTGGAACCTAAATTTTGATCCCAAAACCCAAACTGTGACCCCCAAACCCCTGACCAATGACCTCAATATGTCCAAGCCCTCAACCGTGACCTCAAAACCTCAACTTGGATCTCCAGAACACAAACTGTGACTCAAAACCCCAAACTCAACCCCAAAAACCAAAACCATGACTCCAAAACCTCCAACCTTGACCCCAGCTTCCCAGTTGTGAGCCCCAAACTCCAAACTCCTACCCAAATCCCAAATTATTAACTCCCAAAACCCCAGTTGTGATCTTCAAATCACAAATTTGACCTTCAAACCCCTGATTTTGACACCAACTCCCCAATTTTGACCCCAAACCCTAACCCTCAGCCCCCTCCCTGTTTTTCAGGTGATGGCAGAAGGTGCAGCAGCCCTGTGACCTCCTCCCCATAGCTGGGAGGGGGTCCCCAAGGTGCTCCCCAAGACCCTCAGCGCCATCGAGCAGCGACTGAAGCCCTTGGAACCCTCATTTTTGGGGGAAAAAAGCCAGAATTGGGATCCTCTGTGAGAGAGGAGAGGTCCTCCCATGGTCCTTTTTGGGCGGGTTTCTCCTTGGAGAGGACATCTCCGGGGGGTTTGGGGTTGGATCCGGCTTTGGGAGCATCGTCAGAGCTGGAAAATCCTCATCTCCATGGAAATTATATTTATTAAAGTGTTTATTTGATCTCCTGAAAAATCACCCAGAAAAGGGAGGGAGGGAGGGAGTGGGGGGATCCCCAAAGGAAGGGGGGCAGTGCTAATGACCCTTTGGGGGTCAAGATTTGGGGCTGGGGGTCACCGGTGGGGGTTTTGAGGGGTCATGGTTTGGGGTTCGGGGGTTTGAGGTCATGGTTGAGGTTCTGGAGGTTGAGATTGGGGGTTTGGGGTCAGGGTTGGGGTTTTGGGGGTAAAACTGGGGTTTTGGGGGTCAAGATTGGGGTTTTGGGGGTCAAGGATGGGGATTTGATATTATGGCTGAAGTTTGGGGTTAAACAAGGGATTTTGGATGTTAAGATTGGGGTTTTGAGAGTTGAGATTGGAGGTTTGGGGTTCGGGCTACCTGATTTGGAGCTTTAGGGTTGAGGTTGAGGTTTTGAGGTCACAGCTGGAATTTTGGGATCAAGTTTGGGGGTCTGGAGGACACAGGTGAGTCTTTAAAGCCGAAGGTTGGCTTTTGCAAGTCTGGGTTGGGTTTTGGGGTCATTATTGGGGTTTGGGGCACAGATTCGAGGTTTTGAGCATCGAGATCGGAGTTTTGGGGGTTGAGATCGGAGTTTTGGGGGTCACATTTGGGATTTTGGAGATCGTGGGTGGAGTTTGAGGGTCGAGGGGTGGCTTGGAGGGAATTCCCAACCCCGACACAACCAACCAGGACCGGAACCAACCCACAGCGACCCAGCCGCCGGTGGAGACAGAAGAAATCCCACAAAACGCCCCTTTGCCAAACACCGGCAGGGTGGAACCCCTAATCCAATAAAATCTGACCTCCTGCCACCCCAAAATTCCAATTCCCACCCTTCCCACCCCTCCCAGCGCTCTGGAAAAAACGATGTTTGCTTTCTGGGTGGAAAAAGCGCCGTCCCCGCCTGCCAGCTGCGCGGGAGCGGCTGGAGAAGCAAGAAAAGAGTTTGGGGTTGGTCCTGAGGGTTGGGGGGTCTCCGGGGGGTCCCCGATTTCCCTCACGGGGATTTCGGAAGGGTTTGGGATGTTGGTTTTGGCCACCTGAGTCTCCTTGGCGTAGGGTTTGGTTATTGACACCCGTGGTGACAAATGATGACCCAATGTTGACCCAACCGTGACCCAACCGTGACCCAAGCATGACCCAACCATGATCCAGGGGGTCCCCAGGGGGTTCCTGATGTCCAGGAGAGGTCCTGGAAGAGCCTTGGCCACTCCATCACTGCGTCACCCATGGGGAGTGGGAGGTTTGGTCCCTTCCCAACTCCGGGGTCAAAGGTTCCTTTCCCGTCGCTTCTTCCCGCGGCTCCTCCGGCTCCGAGCGCGTTCCGGCTCTGGCATGGTGCCGGTGGAGGAGCCGTGATGGGGAACATGAAAGTTTCCATCTTTCATCTCCACTTTTTCCTCCTCCTCCTCTTCATCCCCGAAGGAAGAAAGGGTGAGTTGGGCCGGGGAAAAGATTTTTCTTGGATTTTTTTTGGGGGCAAGAAAAGGTGGGATGGGAGGTGATGTTGTCTCCACTTGGGATTTTCAGGTGGGTTCACCCCCATCTCCTCCATTCCCTGGATAAAATCTCCTTCTCCAGGGTCTCATCCCATTGTGGGGTGAACGGGAAATGGGTCAGGGGTCTCTGGGAATGGGTCAGGGGTCTCTGGGAATGGGCCAGGGGTCCATGGAAATGGGTCAGGGGGCCCTGGGATGTATTGGGGTCCCGGGAGATGGATCAGGATCTACAGGGATGGGTTTGGAGTCCGTGGGAATGGGTCAGGGATTCATGGAAATGGGTCAGGGGTCCATGGAAATGGGTCAGGGGGCCCTGGGATGTATTGGGGTCCCGGGAGATGGATCAGGATCTACAGGGATGGTTTTGGAGTCCGTGGGAATGGGCCAGGGATTTATGGAAATGGGTCGGGAATCCCTGGGAATGGATTGGGGGTCTCTGGGAATGGGTTGGGGGTCCCTGGGATCCATGGGAATGGATCAGGGATTTATGGAAATGGGATTGGGACTCCATGGAAATGGGTCAGGGGTCTCTGGGAATGGGTCAGGGGTCTCTGGGAATGGGTCAGGGGTCTCTGGGAATGGGTCAGGGGTCTCTGGGAATGGGTCAGGGGTCTCTGGGAATGGGTCAGGGGTCTCTGGGAATGGGTCAGGGGTCTCTGGGAATGGGTCAGGGGTCTCTGGGAATGGGTCAGGGGTCTCTGGGAATGGGTCAGGGGTCTCTGGGAATGGGTCAGGGGTCTCTGGGAATGGGTCAGGGGTCTCTGGGAATGGGTCAGGGGTCTCTGGGAATGGGTCAGGGGTCTCTGGGAATGGGTCAGGGGTCTCTGGGAATGGGTCAGGGGTCTCTGGGAATGGGTCAGGGGTCTCTGGGAATGGGTCAGGGGTCTCTGGGAATGGGTCAGGGGTCTCTGGGAATGGGTCAGGGGTCTCTGGGAATGGGTCAGGGGTCTCTGGGAATGGGTCAGGGGTCTCTGGGAATGGGTCAGGGGTCTCTGGGAATGGGTCAGGGGTCTCTGGGAATGGGTCAGGGGTCTCTGGGAATGGGTCAGGGGTCTCTGGGAATGGGTCAGGGGTCTCTGGGAATGGGTCAGGGGTCTCTGGGAATGGGTCAGGGGTCTCTGGGAATGGGTCAGGGGTCTCTGGGAATGGGTCAGGGGTCTCTGGGAATGGGTCAGGGGTCTCTGGGAATGGGTCAGGGGTCTCTGGGAATGGGTCAGGGGTCTCTGGGAATGGGTCAGGGGTCTCTGGGAATGGGTCAGGGGTCTCTGGGAATGGGTCAGGGGTCTCTGGGAATGGGTCAGGGGTCTCTGGGAATGGGTCAGGGGTCTCTGGGAATGGGTCAGGGGTCTCTGGGAATGGGTCAGGGGTCTCTGGGAATGGGTCAGGGGTCTCTGGGAATGGGTCAGGGGTCTCTGGGAATGGGTCAGGGGTCTCTGGGAATGGGTCAGGGGTCTCTGGGAATGGGTCAGGGGTCTCTGGGAATGGGTCAGGGGTCTCTGGGAATGGGTCAGGGGTCTCTGGGAATGGGTCAGGGGTCTCTGGGAATGGGTCAGGGGTCTCTGGGAATGGGTCAGGGGTCTCTGGGAATGGGTCAGGGGTCTCTGGGAATGGGTCAGGGGTCTCTGGGAATGGGTCAGGGGTCTCTGGGAATGGGTCAGGGGTCTCTGGGAATGGGTCAGGGGTCTCTGGGAATGGGTCAGGGGTCTCTGGGAATGGGTCAGGGGTCTCTGGGAATGGGTCAGGGGTCTCTGGGAATGGGTCAGGGGTCTCTGGGAATGGGTCAGGGGTCTCTGGGAATGGGTCAGGGGTCTCTGGGAATGGGTCAGGGGTCTCTGGGAATGGGTCAGGGGTCTCTGGGAATGGGTCAGGGGTCTCTGGGAATGGGTCAGGGGTCTCTGGGAATGGGTCAGGGGTCTCTGGGAATGGGTCAGGGGTCTCTGGGAATGGGTCAGGGGTCTCTGGGAATGGGTCAGGGGTCTCTGGGAATGGGTCAGGGGTCTCTGGGAATGGGTCAGGGGTCTCTGGGAATGGGTCAGGGGTCTCTGGGAATGGGTCAGGGGTCTCTGGGAATGGGTCAGGGGTCTCTGGGAATGGGTCAGGGGTCTCTGGGAATGGGTCAGGGGTCTCTGGGAATGGGTCAGGGGTCTCTGGGAATGGGTCAGGGGTCTCTGGGAATGGGTCAGGGGTCTCTGGGAATGGGTCAGGGGTCTCTGGGAATGGGTCAGGGGTCTCTGGGAATGGGTCAGGGGTCTCTGGGAATGGGTCAGGGGTCTCTGGGAATGGGTCAGGGGTCTCTGGGAATGGGTCAGGGGTCTCTGGGAATGGGTCAGGGGTCTCTGGGAATGGGTCAGGGGTCTCTGGGAATGGGTCAGGGGTCTCTGGGAATGGGTCAGGGGTCTCTGGGAATGGGTCAGGGGTCTCTGGGAATGGGTCAGGGGTCTCTGGGAATGGGTCAGGGGTCTCTGGGAATGGGTCAGGGGTCTCTGGGAATGGGTCAGGGGTCTCTGGGAATGGGTCAGGGGTCTCTGGGAATGGGTCAGGGGTCTCTGGGAATGGGTCAGGGGTCTCTGGGAATGGGTCAGGGGTCTCTGGGAATGGGTCAGGGGTCTCTGGGAATGGGTCAGGGGTCTCTGGGAATGGGTCAGGGGTCTCTGGGAATGGGTCAGGGGTCTCTGGGAATGGGTCAGGGGTCTCTGGGAATGGGTCAGGGGTCTCTGGGAATGGGTCAGGGGTCTCTGGGAATGGGTCAGGGGTCTCTGGGAATGGGTCAGGGGTCTCTGGGAATGGGTCAGGGGTCTCTGGGAATGGGTCAGGGGTCTCTGGGAATGGGTCAGGGGTCTCTGGGAATGGGTCAGGGGTCTCTGGGAATGGGTCAGGGGTCTCTGGGAATGGGTCAGGGGTCTCTGGGAATGGGTCAGGGGTCTCTGGGAATGGGTCAGGGGTCTCTGGGAATGGGTCAGGGGTCTCTGGGAATGGGTCAGGGGTCTCTGGGAATGGGTCAGGGGTCTCTGGGAATGGGTCAGGGGTCTCTGGGAATGGGTCAGGGGTCTCTGGGAATGGGTCAGGGGTCTCTGGGAATGGGTCAGGGGTCTCTGGGAATGGGTCAGGGGTCTCTGGGAATGGGTCAGGGGTCTCTGGGAATGGGTCAGGGGTCTCTGGGAATGGGTCAGGGGTCTCTGGGAATGGGTCAGGGGTCTCTGGGAATGGGTCAGGGGTCTCTGGGAATGGGTCAGGGGTCTCTGGGAATGGGTCAGGGGTCTCTGGGAATGGGTCAGGGGTCTCTGGGAATGGGTCAGGGGTCTCTGGGAATGGGTCAGGGGTCTCTGGGAATGGGTCAGGGGTCTCTGGGAATGGGTCAGGGGTCTCTGGGAATGGGTCAGGGGTCTCTGGGAATGGGTCAGGGGTCTCTGGGAATGGGTCAGGGGTCTCTGGGAATGGGTCAGGGGTCTCTGGGAATGGGTCAGGGGTCTCTGGGAATGGGTCAGGGGTCTCTGGGAATGGGTCAGGGGTCTCTGGGAATGGGTCAGGGGTCTCTGGGAATGGGTCAGGGGTCTCTGGGAATGGGTCAGGGGTCTCTGGGAATGGGTCAGGGGTCTCTGGGAATGGGTCAGGGGTCTCTGGGAATGGGTCAGGGGTCTCTGGGAATGGGTCAGGGGTCTCTGGGAATGGGTCAGGGGTCTCTGGGAATGGGTCAGGGGTCTCTGGGAATGGGTCAGGGGTCTCTGGGAATGGGTCAGGGGTCTCTGGGAATGGGTCAGGGGTCTCTGGGAATGGGTCAGGGGTCTCTGGGAATGGGTCAGGGGTCTCTGGGAATGGGTCAGGGGTCTCTGGGAATGGGTCAGGGGTCTCTGGGAATGGGTCAGGGGTCTCTGGGAATGGGTCAGGGGTCTCTGGGAATGGGTCAGGGGTCTCTGGGAATGGGTCAGGGGTCTCTGGGAATGGGTCAGGGGTCTCTGGGAATGGGTCAGGGGTCTCTGGGAATGGGTCAGGGGTCTCTGGGAATGGGTCAGGGGTCTCTGGGAATGGGTCAGGGGTCTCTGGGAATGGGTCAGGGGTCTCTGGGAATGGGTCAGGGGTCTCTGGGAATGGGTCAGGGGTCTCTGGGAATGGGTCAGGGGTCTCTGGGAATGGGTCAGGGGTCTCTGGGAATGGGTCAGGGGTCTCTGGGAATGGGTCAGGGGTCTCTGGGAATGGGTCAGGGGTCTCTGGGAATGGGTCAGGGGTCTCTGGGAATGGGTCAGGGGTCTCTGGGAATGGGTCAGGGGTCTCTGGGAATGGGTCAGGGGTCTCTGGGAATGGGTCAGGGGTCTCTGGGAATGGGTCAGGGGTCTCTGGGAATGGGTCAGGGGTCTCTGGGAATGGGTCAGGGGTCTCTGGGAATGGGTCAGGGGTCTCTGGGAATGGGTCAGGGGTCTCTGGGAATGGGTCAGGGGTCTCTGGGAATGGGTCAGGGGTCTCTGGGAATGGGTCAGGGGTCTCTGGGAATGGGTCAGGGGTCTCTGGGAATGGGTCAGGGGTCTCTGGGAATGGGTCAGGGGTCTCTGGGAATGGGTCAGGGGTCTCTGGGAATGGGTCAGGGGTCTCTGGGAATGGGTCAGGGGTCTCTGGGAATGGGTCAGGGGTCTCTGGGAATGGGTCAGGGGTCTCTGGGAATGGGTCAGGGGTCTCTGGGAATGGGTCAGGGGTCTCTGGGAATGGGTCAGGGGTCTCTGGGAATGGGTCAGGGGTCTCTGGGAATGGGTCAGGGGTCTCTGGGAATGGGTCAGGGGTCTCTGGGAATGGGTCAGGGGTCTCTGGGAATGGGTCAGGGGTCTCTGGGAATGGGTCAGGGGTCTCTGGGAATGGGTCAGGGGTCTCTGGGAATGGGTCAGGGGTCTCTGGGAATGGGTCAGGGGTCTCTGGGAATGGGTCAGGGGTCTCTGGGAATGGGTCAGGGGTCTCTGGGAATGGGTCAGGGGTCTCTGGGAATGGGTCAGGGGTCTCTGGGAATGGGTCAGGGGTCTCTGGGAATGGGTCAGGGGTCTCTGGGAATGGGTCAGGGGTCTCTGGGAATGGGTCAGGGGTCTCTGGGAATGGGTCAGGGGTCTCTGGGAATGGGTCAGGGGTCTCTGGGAATGGGTCAGGGGTCTCTGGGAATGGGTCAGGGGTCTCTGGGAATGGGTCAGGGGTCTCTGGGAATGGGTCAGGGGTCTCTGGGAATGGGTCAGGGGTCTCTGGGAATGGGTCAGGGGTCTCTGGGAATGGGTCAGGGGTCTCTGGGAATGGGTCAGGGGTCTCTGGGAATGGGTCAGGGGTCTCTGGGAATGGGTCAGGGGTCTCTGGGAATGGGTCAGGGGTCTCTGGGAATGGGTCAGGGGTCTCTGGGAATGGGTCAGGGGTCTCTGGGAATGGGCGAGGGGTCCATGGAAATGGGTCAGGGGTCTCTGGGAATGGGTCAGGGGTCTCTGGGAATGGGCCAGGGGTCCATGGAAATGGGTCAGGGGGCCCTGGGATGTATTGGGGTCCCGGGAGATGGATCAGGATCTACAGGGATGGGTTTGGAGTCCGTGGGAATGGGTCAGGGATTCATGGAAATGGGTCAGGGGTCCATGGAAATGGGTCAGGGGGCCCTGGGATGTATTGGGGTCCCGGGAGATGGATCAGGATCTACAGGGATGGTTTTGGAGTCCGTGGGAATGGGCCAGGGATTTATGGAAATGGGTCGGGAATCCCTGGGAATGGATTGGGGGTCTCTGGGAATGGGTTGGGGGTCCCTGGGATCCATGGGAATGGATCAGGGATTTATGGAAATGGGATTGGGACTCCATGGAAATGGGTCAGGGGTCTCTGGGAATGGATCAGGACACACAGGGATGGGTCAGGGTCCATGGAAATGGGTCTGGGGTCTCTGTGAATGGGTCAGGGGTCCCTGGGGATGGGTTGGAGGTCCATGGAAATGTATCAGGAGTCCCTGGGGATGGGTCAGGGGTCCATGAAAATGGGTCAGGGGTCACTGGGGATGGATCAGGACACACAGGGATGGGTCAGGGGTCCATGGAAGTGGGTCAGGGGTCTCTGGGGATGGATCAGGACACACAGGGATGGGTTAGGGGTCCATGGAAGTGGGTCAGGGGTCTCTGGGGATGGATCAGGACACACAGGGATGGGTCAGGTCTCTCTGGGGATGGGTCAGGGGTCCCTGGGGATTTGGGTCAGGGGTCTCTGGGGATGGATCAGGACCCACAAGGGTGGCTCAGGTGCCACTCCCCACCTGCCCCCACCCTTACCTGGTGCCGTTCCCAGAGCTCCCTGTCAGAGCCCCCTCCCCCCATTCCTCTCGGTTCCTCACCCCCCCTTCCTCCTCCTCCTCCTCCTCCTCCTCACCCCCCGCCAGTCCCAGCGGTTGGGGAGCGTTGATGCTGGGAAACTTCGTTAAGAGGCCGCGTTAATTACACCAGAGCGGCTCATCAAAGCAGCCGCAGCTGGAGAACCTCAAGGAGGAGCCGCCAAGCTGGGAAAATCCAGATTCCAGTGCTTTTTTTGGGGGCGTTTTAAGTGTTTTTTTAAGGAGTTATTTTTGTTCGTTTGGGGTTTTCTTAACGAAGCTGTAAAATTTCCCAGGAGGAAATTTTAATGAGGAAAATTCCTCATTTTAACGAGGGAAAATCTCGATTTGAGGCGGCCCTCGGGTGGGGACAAAGTGTCCCCACGGCTCTGAGGGTGACCAAGGAGCTGGGCAGGGCCAGCTCACCTGGGTCGGTGCTCACCTGGACAGGTGTCAGGTGAGGAGGACGTGGGAGTGTCCCCGCTTCCCTGCGGGGAAGGAGCAGCGAGAAACGAGAAACGAAAAACGAAAGCAAAGATGATAAGGGGAGAGATAAGAGATCACCTGGGGCTGATAAGAGGCTGATAACAGGTTACCTGAAATTGATAACGGGTTACCTGAAATTGATAACGGCACCTGCCGCCGTAGCGGCACCTGGAGGAGATCCCAGAGGGAAAGAGGGGTGGGGGTGGCAGCAGGGGACAATGGGGGGCTCGTCACCCTTGGGGTGAGGGGGAGGAGATGGATGTTCCCAAAATCGAGGAGTTGTGGCTTGGAGGGAACGTTCCAGAAGGTCTCACCTGCTCCAGGTGGGATCAGCTGGAGGTAAACCCTTCCCAAAAAGTGACGAGGGGGCTCCAAAACAACACCTGGACAACAGGAGCAGCTAGTCCAGGACCTACCAAAGCCACCTTAGACAGGGATCTCCCACTCTCCCCACAGAAACCAGCGCGGCTGCAGCCACTGGAGCAACCAGGACACCGGGAATTAGGACCAGAGCTGGGACCACCAGTCCGGAGGCCAACGGTGACCCCTGGACTGCCACTGACCCATGGACCAACGGTGACCCATGGGCCACCGCCGGTCTTGAGACCATTTCCGCCACCCTTGACACCTCCACGACCATCCCTGAGACCACCAGGGACTCACTGACCACTGGTGACCCCTGGGCCACCACCGATCTTGAAACCATTTCCGCCACCCCTGACATCTCCACGACCATCCCTGAGACCACCAGTCCTGAGACCACCGGTGACCCATGGACGGCCACCGGTCTGGAGACAGTTTCTAATATCCCTGAGACCACTGAGACCACCTCGACCATCCCTGAGACCAGCAGTCCTGAGGCAACCAATGACCCATGGACTTCCCCCAGTCTGGAGACCGTTTCTACCACTCCTGACACCACCACGACCAGTCCTGAGACCACCGGTGACCCTTGGACCACCAGCAGTCTGGAGAAGGTTTCTCCCACCCTGGACACCACCTCGACCATCCCCGAGAGCACCAGTGACCCACGGACCACCAGTGACCCCTGGACCACCACCAATCTTGAGTCCATCTCTACCAGCCCTGACGCCTCCAGGACCATCCCTGAGACCACAAAAAACATCTCTGAGACCTCCAGTGACCCATGGACCACCAGAGAACTGTGGATCTCCACCAGACTTGAGACCATTTCCACCACCCCTGACACCACTTCGACCACCCCTGAGACCACCAGTGACCCACGGACCACCGATGACCCCTGGACCACCAGTGACTCATTGACCACCCATGACCCATGGGCCACCACCAATCCTGAGACAATTTCCACCACCCCGGACACCTCCAGGACCATCCCTGAGACCACCAGTCCTGAGACCACCGGTGACCCATGGACAGCCACCAGTCTTGAGACGGTTTCTAACATCCCTGAGACCACCACCATCACTGAGACCACCATGACCATCCCTGAGACCACCAGTCCAGATGCCACCAGTAACCAATGGACTTCCAACAGTATTGAGACCATTTCTACCACCCCTGTCACCTCCTCGGCCATCCTTGAGACCACCAGTGACCCATGGACAGCCACCAGTCTTGAGATGGTTTCTAACATCCCTCAGACCACCATGACCGTCCCTGAGACCACCAGACCTGAGACTACCAGTGACCAATTGTCTTCCACCAGTCTGGAGACCATTTCCACCACCCCTGACACCACCATGACCATCTCTGAAACCACCAGTGACCCACGGACCACCACAGGTGACCCCTGGACCACCACCAGTCTGGAGACTGTTTCTACCAACCCTGAAACCACCATGACCATCCATGAAACCACCAGTCCAGATGCCAGCAGTGACCAATTGACCACCAGAGATCCATGGCCCACCACCAGTCCTGAGACAATTTCTGCCACCCCAAACACCTCCACAACCATCCCTGAGACCACCAATGACCCTTGGACAGATACCAGTCTTGAAGCCATTTCAACCACACCCGAGACCACCACAGCCATTACTGAGACCACCAGTCCTCAGACCACCAGTGACCCATGGATGGCCACCAGTAACCCATGGACTTCCACCAATCTTGAGACCATTTCCAACACCCCTGACACCACCATGGCCATCCCTGAGACCAGCAGTGACCAATGGATTTCCACCAGTGACCAATGGACTTCCACCAGTATTGAGACCATGTCTATCCCACCTGACACCACCATGACCAGTCCTGAGACCACTGGTGACCCATGGGCCACCAGTGACCAATGGAGCACTACCAATCTTGAGTCCATTTCTTCCAGCCCCGACCCCACCACGCCCATCCCTGAAACCACCAGTCCTGACACCACCAGTGACCAATGGACCTCCACCAGTCGTGAGACCACACCTGACACCACCACGACCTCCCCTGAGGTCACCATGACCATCCCTGAGGCCACCAGAGACCCATGGACCTCCACCAGACCTGAGGCCATTTCTACCATCCCTGAGACCACCATGACCATCCTTGAGACTACCACTCCAGAGGCCAGCAGTGACCCATGGACCACCACCAATGACCTGTGGACCAGCACTGGCGACCCATGGACCACCACCAGACCTGAAACAATTTCTGCCAGCCTTGAGACAACCATGACCATCCCTGAGACCACCAGTGACCCATGGACAACCAAAAGTCTGGAGACCATTTCTACCACCTCTGAGACCACCATGGCCATCCCTGAGACCACCAGTCCTGAGACCACCAGTGACCAATGGACCACCCCCAGTAACACATGGACCACCACCAGTCCTGAGACCATTTTCACCACCTCTGACACCACCAGGACCATCCCTGAGATCACCAGAACCACCTCTGAGACCAGCAGTCCAGAGGCCACCAGTGACCAATGGACTTCCACCAGTCTGGAGACCATTTCTAAGACCCCTGATGCTACCTCGAACAACCCTGAGACCACCAGTCCTGAGGCCACCAGTGACCAATGGATTTCCACCAGTGAACAATGGACGGCCACCAGTCCGGAGACCTTTTCTACCAACCCTCAGACCACCATGACCATCACTGAGACCACCAGTCTGATGGCCACCAGTGACCAATGGACTTCCACCCATCTTGAGACCATCTCTACCCCTCCTGACACCACCATGACCAGTCCTGAGACCACCGGTCTGGAGGCCACCAGTAACCAATGGACTTCCACCAGTCTTGAGACCATTTCTACCATGCCTGAGACCACCA
>NW_024526033.1:0-1823 GCF_017590135.1 Pyrgilauda ruficollis | reverse complement strand
GAGACCTTTTCTACCAACCCTCAGACCACCATGACCATCACTGAGACCACCAGTCTGATGGTCACCAGTGACCAATGGACTTCCACCCATCTTGAGACCATCTCTACCCCTCCTGACACCACCAGAACCATCCCTGAGACCACCGGTCTGGAGGCCACCAGTAACCAATGGACTTCCACCAGTCTTGAAACCATTTTTGCCATGCCTGAGGCCACCACCACCATCCCTGAGACCACCAGTCCAGAGGCTACAAGTGACCAATGGGAAACCATCACTGAAACCACCAGTGTTGAGACTACCAGTGGCCCATGGACCACCACCAACGGCACATGGACCACCCCCAGTGACCCATGGACCAGCACCAGTCTTGAGACCATTTTTACCACCCCTGACACCACCATGACCGTCCCTGAGACCACCAGTCTGGAGGCGACCAATGACCAATGGACTTCCACCCGTCTGGAGACCGTTTCTTTTACCCCTCAGACCACCATGACTGTCTCTGAGACCACCAGTCCTGAGACCACCAGTGATGTAACCAATGGACTTCCACCAGTCTTGAGACCATTTCTACCATGCCTGAGACCACCAGTGACACATGGACCACCCCCAGTGACCCATGGACCAGCACCAGTCTTGAGACCATTTCCACCACCCCTGACACCACCATGACCAGTCCTGAGACCACCAGTGACCCATGGACCACCACCAGTGACCAATGGACTTCCACCAGTGACCAATGGAGCACCACCAGTCTTGAGACCATTTCTACCACCTTTGACATCACTACCACCACCCCCGAGACCACCAGTCCTCAGACCATCAGTGACCCAAGGACCACCACCAGTCTGGAGACCATTACTACCACCCCTGAAAGCACCACCACCTTCCCTGAGAAAACCAGTCTAGAGGCCACCAGTGACCAATGGACTTCCACCAGTCTGGAGACCATTTCTAGGACCCTTGACACCACCCTGATCATCCCTGGGACCACCAGTGACCAGTGGACCACCACCAATCTTGAGACCACTTCTACCACTATCACTGAGAGCACCACGACCATCCCTGAGACCACCAGTCCTGAGGCCACCAGTGACCATTGGATTTCCCCCAGTGACCCATGGACCAGCACCAGTCTTGAGACCATTTTTACCACCTCTGACACCACCATGGACCAGTGGACCACCACCAGTGACCAATGGACTTCCACCAGTGACCAATGGAGCACCACCAGTCTGGAGACCATTTACACCACCTCTGACACCACCAGGACGATCCCTGAGACCACCAGAACCACCTCTGAGACCAGCAGTCCAGAGGCCACCAGTGACCAATGGGAAACCATCACTGAGACCACCAGTGGCCCATGGAACTCCATCAGTCCGGAGACCTTTTCTACCAACCCTCAGACCACCGCGACCATCCCTGAGACCACCAGTCTGATGGCCACCAGTGACCAATGGACTTCCACCCATCTTGAGACCATCTCTACCCTTCCTGACACTACCATGACCATTCCTGAGACCACCGGTGACACATGGACCACCAAAAGTCTGGAGACCATTTCCGCCACCTCTGAGACCACCACGGCCATCCCTGAGACCACCAGTGACCCATGGAACACCACCAGTCTTGAGATCATTTCCACCACCCCTGACACCACCATGACCATCCCTGAGACTCCCATGACCATCCCTGAGACCACCCTGAATGGCACCAACATCCCTGCGACCACCAGTCCTGAGGCAATCAGTGACCCATGGACCACCACCAATCTGGAGACCATTTCCACCACTATGCCTGAGACCACCTCGACCATTACT
>NW_024526032.1:0-1228 GCF_017590135.1 Pyrgilauda ruficollis | reverse complement strand
GCTGCTGCCCCAGCTCCTGCAGCAGAGGCTTGGGCCAGATGTGGAGCTTCTCCTTGTGCTGAGCCCAGATGTGGCTCCTGGCAGTGACTTGTGTTTCCTCCCCAGGCCCGCTGCCCCCGGCCGCCGTGCGCCTGCTGAGCACGGGGCACCCCGACAGGCTGAGCGTGGCCTGGGGGGCTGCAGCTGGGGGCAGGGATGGATACACACTGACCCTGTACCGCGCACCTCTGGGCACTGTGGCAGCCACAGCCTCGCTTGGGAGAGACACCCACAACTTCACCTTCACGGGGCTGGCCCCAGGACACGAGTACTCCCTGGAAGCCACTGCCACAGCTGGACAGTACCAGGCAGCAGCGCCCAAAGTCAGTGGCTGGACACGTAAGTACCTGAAGCAGTGTCCTCTGCAGAGGGGTGGGAAATGTCACACTACTTGGCTGTCCTGGGGAGAGTTGGGAGGTTCATGAGGAGCCTGGTGGCTTTGGAGATGTGCACACACCTCTGCACAGGTGTGACACTCAGCAGTTAGTGCAGAGGCACATGCTGGCTGTATGCCACTGGCATGTTCAGCTGTAGGCTTGCACAAGGACGTGCTGATGAAACAGGGCTGCCCAGATGTGCCTGTGCTGGAACATTCCCTGCCTGTGCTGACCCATCTCCCTGTGTACAGAAGCACAGATGTGTGCAGGGCACCTGTGGTGTACCTGTGTACAGGAGGCTCACTGAGTCCTTTCACACAGGGAGAAACCAGCTTACCATAAAGGTTCATGAAACGAATCAGTGTAGTACGAGAAACCATTCCACAGTTCTCCCAGGAGAACAGGTCTTTGCTCTGGAGATGGGCTAATCCAGCACTCAGAAAGATTCTAGGGCTGGTCAGAGAGCAGAGGCTGTGCCAGTGCTGTACCTGCCCAGCAGCTGGGTGTGGGAACACACCTGTGCTCATGGCAGGGTGCAGCTGTTCCCACTGGGCTGAGGGAATGAGCGTGACCTGGATGAGGAGGGCTTGGCATGTGAGGGACCAGTAGGGGTGAGCAACATTAAAGGTGAGGTGAGATGGAGAAAAGTGAGGGTGAGGAGGTCTTTGTCAGAGGGGATCCTCCCTCGGGGAGCACCTGTCCTGCTGCATGATTACCGTCGGGTGTCTGTGTCCTGCTGCTCGGTGTCCTGTCCCTAACATGAGCTGTGGTGGCTCCCCAGGCCCGCTGCTGCCCCAGCTCCTGCAGCAGAG
>NW_024526031.1:0-1228 GCF_017590135.1 Pyrgilauda ruficollis | reverse complement strand
GATCGGGATTTGGGGCCGAAATTTGGGATTGGGACCGGGATATGGGGCCCCAAAATCCCAATTTTTCCCCCGAAAAAATCCCAAATTTCTCCCCCAAAAATCCCAAATTTCCCCCCGTACCCCTGGGGATTTTTCCAGGACTCTCTCCAGACTCAAAAGCCCCAAAAAAAATCCCAATTCCCACCTAAAAAACCCCAAAATCACCAATTTCCCCCCCCAAAATATCCCAATTTTTCCCCAAAAAAATCCCAATTTTTACCCCCAAAAAATCCCAATTTTTCCACAAAAAGCCCCAAAATTTCCTCCCCAAAAAATCCCAATTTTCCCCCCGAAAACCCCAAATTTTTCCCCCCAAAAAATCTCAATTTTTCCCAAATTTTTGGCAGTCCCAAACCCCCCTAAAATCCCCCTCATCCAAAACCGGTCCAGCGCCGTTGCCACGGCAACGGGGGATGCTGCTGAGCGTTGCCGTGGCAACGGCTCCGGCTCCTTTTCCGGACCTTTCCGTGCCCTGAATTATTCATGGAATTTTTCCTCTGGAATGGGGGAAAAATGGGAAAAGTGGGGGAGGGGATCCCCAATTTTGGGCTCCCAGAATTCCCGGATTTTTTTTGGGGGGGGAAAAAGGGGAAAATTTGGATTTTTTGGGGTGAAAAATGGGATTTTTGGGGTTGAAAATGCGATTTTTGAGGTTGAAAATTGGATTTTTTGGGGGGATTTTTGGGGCTGAAAATGGGATTTTGCAGGGGTTGAAAACTGGAAATTTTGGGGGTTTTTTTGGATAAAAAATGGGATTTTTTTGGGGATTTTTGGGGTAGAAAATGGGATTTTTAGGGGGATTTTTGAGGTTAAAATGGGATATTTTGGGGTCATTTTTAGGATTTTTGGGGCCCTTTTTGGGGTCATTTTTAGGATGTTTGGGGCCATTTTGGGGTAATTTTGGGGTAATTTTTGAGATTTCTGGGACCATTTTTTGGGCCATTTTTTGGATATTTGGGGCCATTTTGGGGTGGTTTTTTGGGGTTGTTTTGGAGGGATTTTGGGGGATTTTTGGGGGATAATTTGGGGGGATATTTTGGGGTTATTTTTAGGATTTTTGGGGCCATTTTTTGATTTTTGGGGTCATTTTGGAGCCATTTTTGAGGGCATTTTTTGAGGTTTTAGGGCCGTTTTGGGGTGGTTTTTTGGGCAATTTTGGAGTTTTTGGGATGGTTTTTTTGGGGAATTT
>NW_024526030.1:0-1232 GCF_017590135.1 Pyrgilauda ruficollis | reverse complement strand
TTTTTTTTTTTTTTTTAGTAGCTAAAATCTTTGTATGATGAGAAACTTCATTTTTGTCTGTCTCCAGTATACTCTCACATTTCTCCTCGTGTTGATAACAGCACTGTAACCATATAGTACAGCGTTTCTTGACAGATCAAATCAACAATAAGCATTTAGGAAGGAATATGTTTGTTTGTAGCTGTGTCTCACTAAAAGACAGTGTATAATCTGCCTCTGGGAAGAACAAAAGCTTTCCTGGTTTAGAAGTTTTGTATTCCTTTTGTTGTTGGGAGCAACACAGGTATGGCTTCTCCTGTGCGTGGCAGCATTGCTGACAACAGAGAACCTACAGCACAGCAGTCATTGTAACGAACGTAGGTGTTCCCTTACATGACAACACTTGTTTTGTAATCCCAGATAGAATAAAGATCCTTTTAGATGCCCCCTCAACAGTTTTGGTAATTCCAAATTGCCTCATTTAATTTGGTTTCGGCTGCTGTGAAATAGGAAGGTATAAGTATATATGGTTTCCCAAAACTCCATTACACCTGTTTCAGGCAGGATCATTTTCAATAGAGTCAAATAGAGTAATCCATAACCCATATAACTGCTGACAGCAGTCAAAGCTGTGTGCTCAAAGACAACATGTTCAGGTAATGCTTCACATGGGGAAGTTTGCATGTCCTTCCAGGTGGTGTATACCTTATGTCTTTAACCAGGAAAACAATTGCTTTTCTTCTTACTGAAGGCAATTAGAGAGAGTATTCTAATGTATATAACATCTTAAGTGTTATCTTTGTAAGTGTCTGAATTCAGCGAAGGAATTCGACTGGAAGTTAGCCTGAGGCAAAGAATTCCATGGGTTAATTATGCAACATTCCTTCTATCTCTTCTAAATCAATTGCCTCTTGATTTCAATGTCTGTCCCCTTAAGAGGGTGAGAAGGATCTAATTACCTCCCTCTGGACCACTTGTTACTGCCTATCCCTGTGAAATTCACTTTTATGAGCTTGTGCTGTATTTGCAATTTAACTGGATCAAAACTGCTTCCTTCCCCCCACTTGTTAATTATTTTGTCATCGCCTCAGATTATTTCTTATACATTTCCTGACAAGATGTCCTAAACAGAATACTGTATTACTGGTGAAAGTGCAGACTGGGCTGATACAACAAGGCTTTTTGTTTGTGAGTTCACCCCCGCCCCCCCAAATTTACATATAATTTTCCTTTCTTCTTTGCACTAACGGTAC
>NW_024526029.1:0-1229 GCF_017590135.1 Pyrgilauda ruficollis | reverse complement strand
GGACCCCCGAAATGGGGGATGGACCCCTGAAATATGGGGGGCTTGGACACCAAGAAGGGGGCTGGACCCTGAAATATGGGGGGTTGGACCCCCGAAATGAGGGGTTGTGACACGAAACGTGGGGTTGGACCCCCGAAATGGGGGTTGTGACACGAAAAAGGGGGGTCTGAGCCCCAAAACGGGGGGTTTGAGCTCTGAAAATGGGGTTTGTGACCCAAAACGTGGGGTTTGTGACCCAAAAAAGGGGGGTGTGAGCCCTAAAAAGGGGGTTTGTGACCCAAAAAATGGGGTTTGGGCCCTGAAAAAGGGGGTTTGTACCCCAAAAAAGGGGGTTTGTGACCCAAAACGTGGGGTTTGTGACCCAAAAAAGGGGGTCTGGGCCCCAAAAAAGGGGGTTTGTGACCCAAAAAAGAGGGTTTGAGCCCTGAAAAAGGGGGTTTGTACCCCAAAAAGGGGGTTTGTGACCCAAAAAAGGGGGTTGTGTTTTGAGTATATTTGGAGCAGTTTTGGGGCAGTTTAGGGGTGATTTTGGGGCAGTTTTGGGGCGTTTTAGGATGGTTTTGGGGCGGTTTTAGGATGGTTTTGGGGCAGTTTTGGGGCAGTTTTGGGTAGATTTGGAGCCGTTTTGGGTGGATTT
This sequence comes from Pyrgilauda ruficollis, assembly GCF_017590135.1. Classification (NCBI taxonomy): domain Eukaryota; kingdom Metazoa; phylum Chordata; class Aves; order Passeriformes; family Passeridae; genus Pyrgilauda; species Pyrgilauda ruficollis. Next base: position 592 of record NW_024526029.1, on the reverse strand, counting down.
GGGGCAGTTTTGGGGCAGTTTTGGGACAGATTTTTGGGGCTCTCTCCAGGTTTAACCCTTCCCTTCTCCCCCAACGCCCTCGGGGCAGTTTTGGGGTGGATTTTGGGGTGAATTTGTGGCAGTTTTGGGGTGGATTTTGGGTGGATTTTGGCGCAGTTTTGGGTCATTTTTGGGGTGGATTTTGGGGCTCTCTCCAGGTTTCTCCCACAGCGTGTTTGGGCAGATTTAGGGCAGTTTTGGGGAGGATTTTGGGATGGATTTTGGGGCAGTTTTGTGGCAGTTTTGGGGTGGATTTTGGGGCAGTTTTGGGGTGGATTTTGGGGCAGTTTTGTAGCACTTTTGGGGTGGATTTTGGGGCAGATTCGGGCTCTCTCCAGGTTTAACTCTCCCTTCTCCCCCAGCGTGTTTGGGCAGATTCGTGGCACTTTTGGGGAGGATTTTGGGGCAGTTTTTTGGCAGTTTTGGGGTGGATTTTGGGGCAGTTTTGTGGCAGTTTTGGGGTGGATTTTGGGGCAGTTTTGTAGCAGTTTTGGGGTGGATTTGTGGCACTTTTGGGGTGGATTCATGGCACTTTTGGGGAGGATTTTGGGGC
>NW_024526028.1:0-1229 GCF_017590135.1 Pyrgilauda ruficollis | reverse complement strand
TTTACAACATTAAACTATATCACTTCACCACATCACAGTGTGAGGGAGGCTTTTTGAGTATTTCATGCATCACAGACATCATTCAAACAACCAGTTATTCTAGATGGGGTGGCAGTCCTTCGCTAGAGGAACAGGCTCAGCACAGTGCCCACTCCATTTCAGTGGAGAAAGTGCAAACACGGGAATGCAAATGCTCTGACACAAACACAGAAAATCATGTGCGGACAGCTTTCCACCCCCATCGAGAAGCCTTGGGATTCAGGAACAACAATGAAAAGACCAATCTCATTGATTATTTTCAAGTCCTTCTTTACTCTTCCTCTCAATAATTAGCTTTTAGTATTTATGGAGTTTTCCTTCAAAGCATTCAAAACCAATGAACATGTTTCTACAACTCTGTTCAGGTACAGTCTACCCTAACACTGTGTGTGCTCCTCTATCTCCAAGGCAATCCTGAGATGACAGAACACCCAAGCCCCTCTTGCAAGCCAAAGGAAGATTTTGTTGTGGATTTTGCAGCTATCCTCTGAGCCAGATTAGGATGATGAGGCTGCTGTTGCCAAAAGATCCAAATCACCTCCTTCCCTGCTGAGCATGTGCTGGCATGGCCAGTGCTGCAATGTCTGGGTGGGAGCAGCCCCCAGCTTCACCAGGCAGTAATTCTGAAGCATCTGCAGATATTCACTGTCTGCACACAGAGCTTATGTCTCAAAAAGAGATTTCCAGAACCCAGGGAAGGAAAGCCCTAGTGCACACATAACATTGTGACTCACTACTCACAACTCCCTTACTTTCCTGAAGCTCAAAAAGGCCCCCTTTACATTTCAGTGAGGATATGACTTGTATAGCCAACAGTGACATTGTTCTAAACCTCAGAATAAAAAGATCCTCTGACTTGACAGATAGCTGAAGAAAGCAGAAAATAGCTGAGACTGCTAAATATACATATAACCTCTGTTAAAAATGGCCATAGCAGAGGAGAAACCCATTACAAACTTAGTGAAACAACATTGGCATCTTTTATTTCCCTAATAGCTTTAGGAGTGGTAGACATTAATTCTGAATAGAATATGCAGGAAATAGGTTAAACCAATCACACATACAGATATACTTGGGATGAATCATTATCACAAGTATCAGCCTCGATCCCCTACTTCCATGAGTATTGAAGCCTCTGTCTGTGCAGAGCCAGCTAGTTAAATGAAAGAGCGTTGAACTGTCCTGCAGAG
>NW_024526027.1:0-1229 GCF_017590135.1 Pyrgilauda ruficollis | reverse complement strand
GCCTTTCCTCACTGGAGAGGTGCTCCAACCCTTTGATCATCTCCTATGGATTCACTCAAATAGGTCAATGGCCCCCAACCTAAGAAAGACATGGACTTGTTGGAGCAAGACCAACATAGACTCAAAGCATGCAAATATCCCATAACTGTCAACCAACAGGGTTGACTCACTTTTTCTGAACAGCTCAACATCACATTGTGTGTTTGCCAACCTAAGCTGGTTCCAAACATCTAATGAAGCCAGCTCTCACAGAAGAACAGAAGAAGAAGAAGAACAGAAATAAAGGCCATATTTTCAAGTGATGGACCATGAGCAGTTTTCACCATTTGCATGTTTCAGACAAGATATGCCACTGAATTCAGCTCCCTACTCATAAATGATAAACACTTGCTTTGTCACACAGATCAAAATACAACAAATCAGGGATGAGGAGGAATAGAAAATTACAAATTACTCAAAGTAATAGAATGTTCAACCCTACTGAGCTTGATCTTAGGAACCCTGTGTTCAGCTTCTTTCTCAACAAGGCAAGGACAGAATCAATCCCAGGCTCTGAAGAGCTGCAGCAAGCCACTCTATAGGTGACAAGGACAGGTAATGTTTGCTTTGTAAGTACTAGAAATAACCTACCAACCAAATTTCAAATCAGACTCTTCGGGTCACCCCCCTGCAACCTCATTATCATGAAACAACAATTTATATTAGTCTGAACATCAAATATTACCAACAACAATAACCTTAAGACACAGATGCAACTTGCATGCAAAGAAAGGAAAATTTTGAATCAAATGTCAATATTAGTTACCACTACAACCTAGCTTCTTTCGTCTCAGATTACACTGAATCCCATTAATGAATCAGTCTGATACCTGAAACCTTTTGGAAAATATGCAGACATATGGTTAGACATCAACTGCCATTACTTTGCCAATGAAAGCTAAAATACCAGAAAAGTTAAGTTACTCAGGAAACTTAACATTGTAATACAGTTTCTGAATGCAGGTGTGCAGTCATTGGTTGTATGACCACACACTTTTAGAGAACAGGACCCTCAGTCACTGTATGAAATGGATGGTTCTCAATAAATATGGGGTTGTGCCATACTCTGCTTCATAATAATTTTCTACAGGTATTTGCCTTATTGACCAAAAGTTAATGTAATACTGCTTTTCAGCCATCAATATTAATTTTTCTTCCTGGCCTTTTAAAATTATTATTATTATTATTAT
>NW_024526026.1:0-1229 GCF_017590135.1 Pyrgilauda ruficollis | reverse complement strand
GTGGTGGTGGTGAGCTGAACCCTTGTTGGGAACTCTGTTGACTAATCCAGATGGATCCCAGTGTAGTCCCACGGGGCAGGAGACCAAATGATCCAACAAAAGTCTTCTCAGCCACATTTTCAGGTTGCATCTCCATTCCCACCACCTTTAAAAGCACATTTAAAGATCCTGCCTTCTCTGGTTGCCTCTTGCACAAATCTAGCCCTACCTGGGTGTGTTGAAATATGATTATTTTAAACCTGCAGTCCCCAGGAGTCCAGTTCTCTGATTTTGGAGCCACATGACAACAAGCAGAAGCCTGTCCTACCCTCTGAGCCTCTTGTCCCAGCCCACAAGCACTGCCCGTCCATGGCCCTGCTGCAGCTTTCCCCAGAAGACAGGGCATGATGCTTATGGTCTTGTCTGTCTAGAAGGGTTCAGACAAGATCTGGTGACTCGTGCTGCAGAAATGAGCCCTCCTCCCCACAAAGGGAGCCTTCCATGACCTGTCCTTTAGCAGACATCCATGCTGTGGCCATCTAAAGGCTGGTGAGATGAACCCTAGTCCAAGAACACAGAGAGATTCCTCCTGGGACCTGGGAGAAGAGAACGGCCACACTCTTTCCCATCCTTGCTTTCAACTCTTTTGAGCTTGTTTGCTTATTGCAGAGCAATAAAATAAATGTATGGCTGCTCCCCTGCCTGTCTCTGACTTTGAATAGGGCTCTCAAACACACAGCAGGAATGGTTTTGGGCTGCCTTAAAACATGGATCACATGGTAAATTATTTATTTGCCTGTTTATACCCAGCAATAAAAAAATACACAAACAAAACCGTCCTTTTCTTCTCTTAAATGTCCCAATTTATGTGCATGGATAGTTTACACAACCCCCAGCTCAGTTTGTTTGGATCATACTCGGCGTCTGAACAATTTGCAAGCACTTGGAGAGCTTCAGGGCCACAAACAAGTGCTGGTGCCCCTTGTCCTGCAGAGAGGGAACTGAGGAACCTTTGGACCCAGCTCCTTGCCAAGGTCACAGGCAGAACACGATTTCAGGTTCAGAAGAGCAAACGTGGGAAGATCTGCAGAGGATTTGAACTTTGCAGGACCAAAGTCCAGAGGCTGTAGTGTCCTGCATTGCATCTTGTTTGTTACTCTGGCTGATACACTCTCCTTTTTTCCAGAGAGTTCCGTGGGTCAGGAGAAGATTCTCTTTACAAGTTTGCAGCCAGTGCAGGATAACAGGAT
>NW_024526025.1:0-1122 GCF_017590135.1 Pyrgilauda ruficollis | reverse complement strand
TTTCCCCTTTTTTTTTACCTTTTTTTTTGTGATTTTTTTGGGTCTTTTTAACTCAATTTTCCCTTTTTGTTTTGGTATTTTTAACAACTTTTTTTTTACCTTTTCCCCTCTTTTTTTAACCATTTTTTACCTTTTTTCCCCATTTTTTTAGAAAATTTTTCCTTATAACAAATACACTAGAGAACCAATAACAGTCCCCAGTAATGGAGGAGTTCTTATATGTTATCTTAGTCTAAGACTTCCAAAACTTCTAAGGAACTTGAATGACCAGGTTCCTCAGAAAGCTTTAAAAAAATTGTCTCAGTTAAAATATCTGAATTTTTCTCTTTTTTTCCTTTTTTTTTTTGTATTTTTAAACCATTTTTTCACCTTTTTTTGTGATTTTTTGGGTATTTTTAACTGAATTTTTCTGGGTTTTTTGGTATTTTTTTATGCTTTTTAAACCTTTTTTTTCTCCTTTTTTTCCCACTTTTTAACCAAATTTTTCCTTTTTTTGGCATTTTTCAAGCAATTTTGTTCACCTTTTTCCCCTCTTTTTTAACCACTTTTTACCTTTTTTTCCCATTTTTTTCCCAAATTTTTCCTCTTTTTTTCCCATTTTTTTACCAAATTTTTCCTTTTTTTCACCTTTTTTTTTGTATTTTTAAAACCATTTTTTCACCTTTTTTTGTAATTTTTTGGTGTATTTTTAACTGAATTTTTCCCCATTTTTTTGGTATTTTTAAACCATTTTTAAACCTTTTTTTATAATTTTTTGGGTGTTTTTAACTGAATTTTTCCTTTTTTTTTTCTATTTTTAACAACTTTTTTTCACCTTTTTCCCCTCTTTTTTAACCATTTTTTACCCTTTTTTCCCATTTTTTAACTAAATTTTTCCTTTTTTTCCCCCTATTTTTTTTGTATTTTTAAACCATTTTTTCACCTTTTTTTGTGATTTTTTGTGTATTTTTAACTGAATTTTTCCCCATTTTTTTTGTATTTTTAACAACTTTTTTTCACCTTTTCCCCCCTCCTTTTTAACCATTTTTTACCCTTTTTAACCAAATTTTTCCCCTTTTTTTTGCATTTTTCAAGCAATTTTTTCACCTTTTCCCACTCTTTTTTAACCATTTTTTACCCTTT
>NW_024526024.1:0-1224 GCF_017590135.1 Pyrgilauda ruficollis | reverse complement strand
AAAAAAAAAAAAAAAAAAAAGGCACATGACTCGATTTCTTTTGTGAATTAAAGATACATAATTAATCTGCAAATCCATTTGAAGCACTGTGATTTAGTAACACACCCAAGGCACCGGGTGAGACTGAATAAATGTTTCCAGCAAACTTTGGCCCCTGGATTGTCAGGTAACAGACACTGCTTGGGAGGCAACCACGCAGAATCTGAGCCTGGAGCTCCCATTCTGGCTTGGCAGCACCACAGCTTTTAAAGGGAAGTTGTGCTCTCAATGTTCTTTTAATCAGAATAATCTGGTTGCACTGATAAGACACCAGAGTTTTAAAATTCACCAGAAAGAGGAAAAATATCAAAGTGATCTCTATAAATTCTACCTTCTGGAGTTATATTGGTTTTATCCCATATTTAATAAAAAGCATACAACCATCTCTATGTTTAAGACTCCTCTGGAACAACTAGGCCAGTTTTTAAGCTGCTGGAAAACCAAGATAAAGCATTTCTAAACCATAACAGTGGACAGCTATCACAGAACGTGACAGGAGTAATAAGTGGTGGTATCAGTGTGGCAGAGAAAGGTCACATTTCTTCAGATGGAAAGGAAAAACATGCACATACCACTTCAAATGTACATTATTTATTGTTATTATGGGTGCTTAAATGAATCAACATGTAGAGCAGTACCAGGCCAGGCCAGATGCAGGGAAGCATAACACAAAGAGATTGCAGCTGCTGCTTATTCACAAAGCAGCAGGCAGGTGCTTTTTAGCAAAATTCTAAATTCCCTTTTAATTTGGAAGTGATCTTGGCTCAAAGCACTCAGGGACAGCATCTGCACACAGACAACACCCATGCCAATTGCCTCCCGTGAACTCAACCACTTGGCTGTGCTGGTGCTGTAAAATGCACCTTTCAAATTAAAAATATCTGCTTTTAAAACCCTGTTTTGAAACAGAGCATCAAAACCTGCAGCACTGACTTTTACTACAACTGCTGGGCTTAAACACATGCACTGAGAAAGAAAAGGCTCCTTTCTCAACCTTCCCTCTGCAAGTTTATTCCAGATTGGGCAGTGAGACACCTTCAAGTTTGAATTTTTGGGAGATTTGATGACCATTATATCAGAGACACCTAAGAGAGGATTCCTTCAAGGTCTCAGTTAAAAGAGCTGGGAATAAGTGTGCTTTTATCTCTCCTCTTGTATCTCCCTCTTGCTCGGACTTAAGGAAAA
>NW_024526023.1:0-1230 GCF_017590135.1 Pyrgilauda ruficollis | reverse complement strand
GGGAGATTCTGGGGGGATTTTTTGGGGGATTTTGGGATAATTTTGGGTTGTTTTGGTGCAATTTTGGGATAATTTGAGGATAATTTTGGGGTGATTTTGGGATATTTGAGGATAATTTTGAGATATTTGGGGATTTTTTGGGATAATTTTGGGATAATTTTGGGATTTTTTGGGATAATTTTGGGATAATTTTGGAAGTCCTGCCCCCGTTTGTCTGGGGTGATTTTAGGATAATTTTGGGATATTTTGGGGTGATTTTGGGATATTTTGGGGTGATTTTGGGATATTTTGGGGTGATTTTGGGATATTTTGGGGTGATTTTGGGATATTTTGGGGTGATTTTGGGATATTTTGGGGTGATTTTGGGATATTTTGGGGTGATTTTGGGATATTTTGGGGTGATTTTGGGATATTTTGGAATAATTTGAGGATTATTTTGGGATAATTTTGGGACATTTTGGGATGATTTTGGGATATTTTGGGATAATTTGGGCGGTTCTCACCCCATTTCTCTGGGGCTATTTGGGGTTAATTTGAGGCTGGTTTTGGGCTGATTTTGGGATATTTTGGGATATTTTGGGGGGTTCTCACCCCGTTTCTCTCAGGTGATTTGGGGTTAATCTAATTCTAATTTTGGGCGGATTTTGGGATATTTTGGGCTAATTTGGGGGATTCTCACTCCGTTTCTCTGGGGCTATTTTGGGTTAATTTTCTTCTAATTTTAGGATAATTTTGGGATATTTTGGGGTGATTTTGGGGTATTTTGGGGTGATTTTGGGATATTTTGGGGTGATTTTGGGATATTTTGGGATATTTTGGGGTGATTTTAGGATATTTTGGGATAATCTTGGGATATTTGAGGAAAATTTTGGGATATTTTGGGATTTTTGGGGATATTTTGGGATAATTTTGGGATATTTTGGGTTGATTTTAGGGTATTTTGGGATTTTGGGGGATATTTTGGGAAAATTTTGGGATATTTTGGAATAATTTCAGAATAATTTTGGGATATTTTGGGATAATTTTGGAATTCCTGACCCCGTTTGCCTGGGGTGATTTTAGGATAATTTTGGGATATTTTGGGGTGATTTTGGGATATTTTGGGGTGATTTTGGGATATTTTGGAATAATTTGAGGATTATTTTGGGATAATTTTGGGACATTTTGGGATGATTTTGGGATATTTTGGGATAATTTGGGCGGTTCTCACCCCATTTCTCTGGGGCTATT
>NW_024526022.1:48351-48590 GCF_017590135.1 Pyrgilauda ruficollis | reverse complement strand
TGTCCCGGGGGTCCCGGGGGCCGCCCCCCTCACCGTGGTGACCATGCAGTAGCTCTCCCTCCAGGCGCCGCAGCAGCCGAAGAAGGAGGTGAAGAAGATGACGACCCCCAGCACCAGCACGGCCGCGGGGGTCCAGCCCGCGCCGCCCACCGGGGCCCTGCCCAGGCCCAGCAGCACGTAGATGCCGATGGCGATCAGGGCCACGCCGCACACCTGGGGGGGACACGGGGGGGGGACAC
>NW_024526022.1:45807-48334 GCF_017590135.1 Pyrgilauda ruficollis | reverse complement strand
CACCCCCGGCCCTGCTGGGGACAGGATGTGGCTTCACCCAGAGTGACAACAACCCCCCCTCCCCTCCTCCCCCCGCACCGGGGACCCCCAAACCCGGGGGATCCGCCCGGTTCTGCCGGTGCCGGGACCCCCGGTGCCCCCCGGTGCCCCCGGGCCGGACTCACCCAGAAGATGAAGTTGAAGAAGAAAACCAAGAACTTCACGCATTTCATCCCGCCCTCGATCGCCATGGCCCGCCCGTGCTGCGGGAGCCGCCGCTCAGCACCGGCACCGCCACCGGCACCGGGCCCGCCGCCGCGGCCGGTACCGCTCCCCGCGACCCAGGAACCGCCGGCCCGGGCCCCGCCCCGCTACCGGTACCGGCACCGCTCCACCCGGCCCGGCGCTCCCGGTGCCTCTCCCGGTGCTCCCGGTACCGCTCCACCCCGTTCCGGTACTCCTGGTACCGCTCCCAGTGCTCCCGGTACCGCTCCGCTCCCGCTCCCGGTACCGCTCCCCTCCCCGGCCCGGTGCTCCCGGACGTCCCGGTACCGCTCCCTCACTCCCCCCGATCCCGGTACCGCTCCCGGTGCCGCTCCCTCCCAGGTCCCGGTCCCGGTTCCGGTGCTGCTTCATCCCCCCGGTCCCGGTTGTCCCGGAGTTCCCCCTGCCCCGCTCCCCCTCCGGTTCCCGGTGGTCTCGGTACCACTTTCCCCCACTCCCAGTGGTCCCGGTGCCGTTCCCCCCCCGACTCCCGGGGGTCCCGGTCCCGTTCCCCCCCACTCCCGGTGGTCCCGGTGTCGCTCCCCCCCCCACTCCCGGGGGTCCCGGTGCCGCTCCCCCCGCTCCCGGTGCCGCTCACCGCCGCCCTTCCCGAGGGCTCCGGATCATGTGACGGGGACGAGCCGGGAGAGCCCCGGGACCGCCCCGGGCCCGCCCCGGCACCGGCACCGCCCCCGGCCCGCCAACACCGAGCGTGCGAGAGACCCTTTATTGGGGGACACTTGGGGACACTTGGGGACACCGAGGGGACCCGGCACTCTGAGCTGAACCGCGTCCCGCACCTGGGTCCCTGTGACCCCTGAACCCTGACCCGGGGGTCCCTGTCCCCCCCCGACCCCTCACCCGGGGGTCTCTGTCCCCCCCTCACCCCACACTTGGGTTCCTGCTGTCCCCCTATCCTTGGTCCCTGTCACCCTGGTCCTGCACCCCAAGGTCCTCAGGACCCCCAGCCCCTCCCCCTGGGGGTCCCAAACACCCTGGACCCTCCCCCTTGGGGTCCCAGCCCCTCCTGACCCCACACCCGGGGGTCCCTGTCACCCCCCGACCCCATATCCGGGGGTCCCTATCACCCCTGACCCCCCAAATCCCCCACCCCAATGTCCCGATGGGGGAATGGGGACCCCGGGGGGGGCAGTTGGGTGATGGGCACCCCAGGATGAAGGGTCAGGGGTGACAAGGACCCCAGGGTGAGGGGTGTGGGGGAATTGGGACCCCAGGTGAGGGGTGGGGGGGGCTAGGGACCCCAGGATGGGCGGGAATGGGGGAGTTGGAACCCCGGGGTGAAGGGCCAAGGGTGACAGTGATCCTGAGGTGTGGGGGACAGGGTGACAGGGACACCCAGTGCAGGGTTAGGGAGTGACAAGGACCCCCAGTGCAAGGCCAGGGGTGTCAGGAGTCCTGGGGTGCAGGGTCAGGGGTCTCAGGATTCCCAGGGTGCAGGGTCAGGGGTGTCAGGGGTCTCAGGGGTCTCAGGGGGTGCAGGGTCAGGGGTCCCGGGGTGCAGGACAAGGGCTGTCGGGGGTCCCGGGGGTCTCGGGGCTCTGGCTGTACCTGCCGGTCTGGGGGTCCCTCTGGAAGAAGGGCTCGTTGATGACCCCCATCACGGGGACCCCGCTGCGGCGCTCGAAGGCCCCCACGAGCACCAGGGCCGAGCGCAGCCCCCCGGGCACCACGCCATCGACGGCGGCCACGTCCTCGCGCCCCCCGATGAACTCGTTGGTGGAGTCTGGGGGAGCCAGGGGGTACCAGGGGGTCTGGGGGTGCCAGGGGGTCTGGGGGTGCCAGCCCTGCCCTGGCCCTGTTCCTGTTCCTGTCCCCTCCATCCCCATCCCATCCCTGTCCCCATCCCCGTCCCTGTTCCTGTCCCCATGGGGGATGTGGGAATTTGGGGACAGGAGGATGTGGAGACAGGGTGACATGTGGGACATTGGCAATTGGGGTTTTGGGGACACTGGGATGCGAGGACATGGGGACAGGGTGACATGGGGACACGAGGGCAAAACTGTGAAGTTGGGGTGACAGGATGACACAGGGGTGTGGGGACACGGGGACACGGGGACACGGCAGTGTGCATGTGGGCACAAGGGGACACGGGGACACGGGGGTGTGGGGACACGGGGGACGTGACGATGCGGAAGTGGGCACAGGGGGACACAGGGACACGGGGCTGTCCCCAGCGTGTCCCCGGGGGGGGTGGCCCGGTCGGGACCGGCCCGGGGGGGTCCCCGCTGTCCCCGGAAGGCGCGGGGCGACGCGGCCCGGCCCG